>NC_089795.1:6350813-6391663 GCF_040412425.1 Macrobrachium rosenbergii | reverse complement strand
GTTAGTACAGTAATTTCGAAAGTTATTATGATATTGAGCCAACAGTATTGATAATAGGCCGCGTAGGAGAGCTTGGTAATATATTTCGAAAGTTTATATGATACTGAGCCAACAGTATTGATAATAGGTCGCATAGGATTATTTTCTTTGTGTGCTTTTACTAATCTGTACAAGAAAGGTAATGAGGGAAATTTTATTGACAACTGACCTATTAGTTCTTTTTTATCTTTAAGGATTTTTTTCACTTTGCTATTGAAATTTTTTATGACTTGATCAAGGGGATTTTTTGTTGGTTGTTTGTAAGTCGTATCATCATCCAGTAGGGCTTGCATACGTGATATGCAGTCAGCTTTATCTAATATTACAATACTATTCGACTTAGCAGCTTTTGTTATTTGGATTGTATTGTCTTTTTTAAGATCGGTCAAACTTTTCTTATAGCGAGCAGGGGTATTACTTTCTTGCCTAACATTGGCAGCTCCATAAACAATACCCTTAATTATGTCAACATGATTTTGAGGAAGATCACAATATTTTTCAAATATACATAGGGACGGCGCAGCCGTTACAGCAGAGGATCTGTTCTATATAAAGAAGGATAAATTATATCCGAGTGCACTCACAACTTTTTCACTGATTTGTTTACTTGATAAGTTTATAACGCAATCATTATGCGCACTATTAGTCCAGTTACTGCTATCAATAATTTTTTTTTTATTTTCTGTCGGGTTTCCTATGTAGGGCATCTGTAGTCCTACGAAGTTTTCCGTAAATTTCTCGTCGCAGCGAGTCCTTCCAATCTAATTCCTTGCTTTGCGCCTCCTGTATGCTGTTTTAACATCATGGCAATGGGCAACCCTTTATCCCTACTCCTCTCGAACTAGTATACAGAATTCTTTGAAAAACGATATTTACCTAATATCATTTATACTCCTTTAAAGTGGTATAGATGTGTTGACGATATTTTAGCTGTTTTGCCTGCTGGTACTGATGTAAATGATTTATTCTCTAATTTGAATAACCAGGTACCATCCATTAAGTTTACTTTAGAATTAGAAAAAGACAATTGCCTCCCTTTCTTAGATGTTTTAATACACAGAGAACCATTTCAATGCAAATTCAGTAATTATAGGAAACCAACAAACAACTTAACTTATGTCCATTTCTACTAAGGCCATCACCGTAATATCAAAATATAAATTTTTTCTTCTGTTTTTACGAGCTTTGCTCATTGTCAGTCCCCAGTGTTTGGATCAAGAAATCGAATACATAAGAAAAATAGGGACAGATTTATGCTATCCTTCACATATACTAGACGTTTGCTTTAATAAAGCCCACAAAAAGTTTTATAGTGAAAGTAACATGGAGAAAGAAACCCCTAAGAACATTCTTAGCTTGCCTTATTTTAGTGGTTTTTAAAACATAAAATCAATGTTAAAATCTTTTTAATGTCAACCTCGTTTTTTCCTATAATAACACACTGAAAGTAATGTTAATTAAAATAGCCCTAAAGAAAACAACAACATAATATACAAAATTCCATGCTTGGACTGTCCCTCTCTTTATATTGGCCAGTCTAGCAAGGATTTAGATGTACGTATTAAGCAACATAAGTATTCCGTCAAAACTGGGCAAACTTCCAATGCTATATTCATTCATTTAAGTGAAAACTCTCACAGGATAAATTGAACTGAAACTTCAGTGATTACCAGATTGAAAGATTTCTCTTCAAGAAATATTTTGGAATCCGCTTTTATACAGCTTTCTTCCAGCTGTAACTTTAACCATAGACCTAGCATGTTCTATTAGGACCCCTGTATTACAAAAGTGTTCAAGAGCAACATAAAAGATAAAACCACTGACTTAATTACAAATTAGTTACCTTATATATATTTTCTGTGTATTAGTATGTTTAATATAATTTTTTATTAGTAAATATGTTCAACTTGCAAAAATTCTTATTGTTTAAAAAAAAGAGAATTACTGAGTTGTACTTTTATAAAATCTTTTTGGTGGTCAGTAACCTCCTTGTGTAATTTTTTAATTGTCCTGTCCCTGCTTCTGAACGGTTGACCCTAATCCTTTGTAAAACCTCTTAAATATTTAACCTTGTTTTGGCAGTTCTATTAATTCTTCAATTGTGATGGATCCCAGGCACATTTTTTTTCCTTTGTAATCCCCATCTGTCATTTATATGAGCTTCCTTTGTAAAGTTGTTTTTATATTTCTCCAGTCTGCTAAGTAAAGGACGACAATTTGAAAGGCCTTGCAGCACTCCATTGTTTCTCTTTCCTTCGTGGATTTTGTCTTTATTTGTATATTCATCACGTTTCATATTTTCGTGATTCAGTTACACACATACACACACACACACACACACACACACACACACACACACACACACATATATATATATATATATATATATATATATATATATATATATATATATATATATATATATATATATATATATATATATATATATATATATATATATATTAAGTTAGTATATCTTAGTTTAACTAGACCACTGAGCTGGTTAACAGCTCTCCTAGGGCTGGCCCGAAGGATTAGACTTATTTTTACGTGGCTAAGAACCTATGGTTACCTAGCAACGGGACCTACAGCTATTGTGGAATCCGAACCACATTATGACGAGAAATGAATTTCTATCACCAGAAATAAATTCCTCTAATTCTTCTTTGGCGGCTCGGAGAGTCGAACGCTGGGCCAACAGCGTATAGTCGAAAGCTCTACCACTCCTCCAAAGAAGAACTATATATATATATATATATATATATATATATATATATATATATATATATATATATATATATATATATATATATATATATATATATATATATATATATATATATACATCTGTGTGTGTGTTTGTGTGTTTGTCTGTGTGTATTATTGTGGGTGTGTGTGTGCATGTTAACTGGTACGTGCATATGTGCGGCATTTTAGATGTAGCAACGTATTTCATGTAAACACAAACAAGATGGCTAAAGATGCAAAACAGATTCTGAAAACATGACATAAAAAAAAAAAAAAAAATAAAAATGAAAATCAAACAAAAGATTCCCCGAATCCAAGGAAATCCAGGATCATGGACTACGATCAAGTGCGATTTGTTTGAATCTATTCTACATTTAGCTTTGCATTTTATGCATTTAGGCGAATATTTGTGAAAGCGTAAGTAAAAAAAGAGAGTATTTGTCATGTCTTGTCGATATCTAATTTACTACAATAACTCGTTTCATTTCTATTATATTTTGCCCTACCTTATCTAATTCTTTAAATTCATTTCTGAAAGTAATATGAGGGTTACCAACGAAGGTTGGCCAGGAAGAACATCTGAAATAAATTTAATTGACTTTTTCGGTGTTACTAACACAATATCTTTAAAAACGTGGCATTGTTTTAACCAAATCCCGTGATATATATCGGAAAATATAATGAAATATTGAACGGAGATGTCGATATAATGATTTATGTATATGTAATAACGTCAGAGTTTCACTCATTCTGTACTCTTCCTCGTTACCCGAATGCACACAGATCACTTTATGTAAAAACGATGAAATTCAATGACTTAGCGGCAATAATGGATGCCATTTAATCAGATTTATGATGCAAGAGGGACTTCGCTTTAAATCCGTATTACATGAAATCACAACCCATTTTGGTGAGACCTCGTAAAGAAGAAAACTGAATGCACCCACTTTCAGGGTTCATTCCAGCAATCCTTCTTTAACAGCTCCTTCAATTTGTGGTGCTTAAAACAATTTCATTAGCATGTCTTGAAACTCTCATTGTTTAGCTACAGGTTATCGCTCGCGAAGATTCTCTCGATTTTTATGATTCACGTGTTCTCTCATTTACTTTTATTAGCATAAATTTTGTGTTAGATCGAGAATTTCGGCATTTTCTCTTTTCCTTTTCCAAATGTTATTTCAGCTCTTGTAATTGACTATGGTGAATGATAAGTTGCTGAAACCAGCAACGAGAGGAGAAAATAATGTCGACAACGGTTTAGCAATTTGCTTATATTCTAAAACAGTGTAAGAGGAAAGAATGAGATAAAAACAATGGGGCTGTTGAATACTCATTTGCAAAGCTATGAGGTATTCATCATATATCGCGTATCAATAACAACTACCATGTCCAGATTTTGCTCTACATCAAAATTGTGGTGTTAAAATTAGTATATTTTTTTGCCCTTCCAATCTTCTTTTCATTTATCAAGTCTTATCTTGAGTTTTTCGTATCAAATAATTTGCCTTCTGTCTAGAATATTAGTGCATATTAATCATAAATTCTTGAATTTCTTGTAAAATAAAGCTCATGAGAAGTTTTAGGACTACATTTTCTGTCTAATACTTGAGTGTTACTTAGGAATTTTTGTTTTTCAGTTTATTAATTTGTAAAACAACCTATTCGCTTCATTTTCAGCGTCCTCGTCAACATTAGATGAAAAATACATTTTATATAAATGCAGTTTTAAGGGGTATATTGCAAAAACAATTATTGAGATGAAAGACTAACAATGCTATGAAACTACCTTGAAAAAAACACGGTGATCTTTTCAAATATGCTCATGTAGCGGTGCAGCTCACACAAATAATTGCTGAAGAGGCAACCAGAGCCGTTTAGTTTTTTTCTGTTATCAGTATTTTTGTGATAACAGAACTGGAGACCTACGCACAACTAAACACCGTGAATATAAATATACACACTGAAGCCAAAGTAAATAGTATACGCGACCAATATTTGGGTACAAAAAGAGACAAATAGTGTGGAGTATCCAAACAACATATGGATAAATACATAGGTAAAATGGATGTTTAACTTCAGTAGCTAAACTGATACTTCTTCTCCGTTTTGATATAGGACCTAAATGAAATATTATACTATCTCCGGGAGCTGTAGAAACCACTTATTGTCAGTGTCTCAGGATAACCGAAAAAAGCCCCAACCATGAAATTGTCATCGAAAGAAAAAAATATGCTCACTCTGATTTAATCCGTAAAAATGACCGTACTTCTTGTTTGAAATAAGACAACTGTAGACCAGATTTCTTAATACAAACACTACAAACACACCATACATATATATATATATATATATATATATATATATATATATATATATATATATATATATATATATATATATATATATATATATATATATATATATATATATATATATATGTGTATATGTGTGTGTGTGTGTGTGTATGTGTGTGTGAATGTAAGTGCTCAAATAAACCTTTGAAAAGTCAGCTATTCTGCAGGGTCCATTTTGACTATACAGCAAATAGGAAAATGCTGAAACACTCGCAAATCACAAGGGTCAGAAGATACCACATATTGACAGGACACGAGCTGGAAAATGCGTTTTCAGCCAAAAACGTTCTATCAGTGAACCGGTTACAAAATCCGGTTTTGAAAACTCAAGATATTCAATAATGTACGGTGTGTACGTATATATATGATATAATATAGAGGCGTGTCTATATATATATACTAATGATGTCATACAAAATACGTTCTTTTATCACAAAACATAATGATTCATAATGGGAATCAGTTGTTCGAATCGGACTTTAATATCCGATTCCTCTGTGTCTGAAGATATAAGTGATTTTCACATCTACAAATCCCAGACGACTTGTGGTGTTTAGAGACGATATCAAGACTGTTTTTCAGAACTCTGAACACACGTTCTCCTGTGACAGTGAAATGTGTTTTCTGCAATTTTACATTTTATGATTTTTAATCACGTTTGTTCTTTACAATCAGTATATCTACAAACGTTATTTAATTCCTTATTCCTCTCTACCTCGGATATAATATATATACATTTGAGATGACCTGTTTTTTTGATTGATAACCTGTTCATCGTTTTGACAGATGGCTATTTTCAACAAAGGACAAGAACTCAGGAGTAGAATGTGGATGACATTTAATCCAGATGACCAGGATTTATAAATGGATATCGGCTCTCATGAGTATTTTCTGTATTCCTCAGGTATTTGTATTTTAGACGATTTCCACCCACCTTATTTCATGTTCACAATGATTTTCTGATAGTAGTGTTATGAAACATTGATTCATATTCAATCAGTAAGTTTTAAACGAAAAGGCAATATCAATGTTTTTGTCAATAAAGGGTTTTAGTTTTCACTTAGTTGCCATTCAGTAGTCCTTAGATTTTGGCTGTTAGGAAAAATAAACTGATCCAGTAGTCACTGAGTTCTTGTCTTCAAATCTCTGGTTCGAAATCAAACTTCTGTTCATAAAACAGAGACTTATAAAGTAAAGACTTTCAAAAATGGGCCTTTGGTATATATATATATATATATATTATATATATATATATATATATATATATATATATATTGAAAGGATATGGCATGATATATATATATATATATATATATATATATATATATATATATATATATATATATATATATATATATATATATATATATATATATATACTATTACAGTACAGTGGTGAATTTGATTAGCTTACCTTATTGCTTAATGGCCTTGTGCAAAGGGCCTCAGTTACTTAGTAAACTCAAGAGGGAAAGTAAAAGTAATTACTGAATGGAAGAATGCAGCAGACTAAGGGAACAAATTTACTACTTTATTTACAAAAAGTACATAAAGCTACTTTAATAATTTGCAGTGGCATTGTATGGGCTTAATTACAATCTAATTCAGTAGGCCCTTCCTGGAGGGCGAGAATGCAGGACTCTTGCGATGGAACAGAGTAGCGTCAATACAGCCTCACAAACACCTCTCTGCAATATGGAGAGATTGCCAAGATTAATGCTAATGGACATGCACAAAAGTGGAAATGCTTTAAGTGGCCTATATTAGCTGAAGGCTAAGGGATGGACTCTATATTTAGAGATGAACTTAAGGCAGTCTCCAGCGCCTGTAAAATGGCAGCTGCGTCATGTATCTAATCACACATCTCACTTCAAGGAAGGTTTTACGTTATTCAAGAATTAACCGCTGGCGAGAAGGGATGATGGAAAAGATCACTTGTTCAAGGGGATTAAATCGAGTTTCAAGAGCAAGGGAGGTCTGGAGGGAGAAAACTTAGTAAGAGGCAATTAAGGTGGAGCAAGGGGCTGGAAGCATGGATGCCAAATCTGGTTCAGACAATTCTTACCATGTTAGTTAATTCTAGCACCAAACTTGAAGCAAAGCTGCAGACGTGTGTAAATCCAGCATGGCCCCTATGTCTCCAGAGGCGAGGAGAAAATCCGAGAGGGATACGTCTGCTTGACTGGAAGGGCAGGGCAGTAAGACCAGGCCTTAGTTCATTCACCTTCGCTGCCTACTCTCACCTGGGCGGTAGTTGCCAGCTAGAGTTTATCTGAAAGAATTCGGCCTCTGCAGTACAAAGTGGAAATACAAGGGGAAATTTGGGATCGGAAATTAACTATTTGGGACCCTTCAGGTCACAGGTAACAAATGCAAAAGGCACTAAATGTCTGGTTCTTTCCTAAAGCAGGAAAGACCTATTTATTAAGACAGTTAGCCTGAGATATTTATGACAGCTCCCCGTTTAAGCAGAAATTCCAGGCCCTTACAGGCAGAAAAGTCTGCAGGCGAGGGCTGCTGCCTTAATTCCAAATAATCCAATCCGACCCCTTAATATAAAAATTATAAATTTAACAATAGCTTAACTCTAAGTGCCATTGATGAGTCCTTGCTTATTCCTAGAGGAGGATTACTTTAGCTTTATTTTAGTTAACAGATAAAGTTTAATCTGAGAGAGCATGCATTGAAAGGACTGTGGCATGACAAAAATAAGCACTGCATTTTGGCAATAGAGCAATTTAATGATCTAAATTAGATTTGTTAAAATAAAATGTGCAATTATACCTAAGCGCATGAGCATGCAAGATAAGAGAAAAGAAGCAATTAAAATCAACCCATTGCTATGGTTACAGGTCAGGATACAACCTAGGCACCCTTCTCTGGGTAGGTGCCAGGATTGCTCTATTAAGATACGACACACACACCACACACAGCACTGTATATATATATATATATATATATATATATATATATATATATATATATATATATATATATATATATATATATATATATATATATATATGGCTCTATATCTGGACCTTCTGTGCTATATTCCTCCTTGATTTCTTTCGACTTTAAGCTAGGTTCCCTAGCTGGAACTTGGGCATGCAGCTACAGGTAGGCTGAGAAGACCATTGGGCTATGTCTGGGCCTGTAATAAAATTACCCACGAAACGTAGACCTGGAGTGACAATGTGTGTTACATTAACTGGCGAAACAGGTACTAAGTTGGCTATATATGCTGCCACAACCTGGACAGCGGTGGTAACTGCTATGCAGTTCATTCGCCTAAAGTCATCGTTTTTGGAATATTCTAAAGAATAGTTGAATCAGTATATATTTTGGCAAAGCCTATATATAACCTATATATTTTTGTATATATAATACCAAATATAAATAGTTATATATATAAAAAAATAATAATCTTTAAAAATATTTGCTGAAAAAAATTCTATATATATATAGGGTTCAAGAATGTGTCCAATAAATATTATGCTAAAATTTGCTGTATTTCTCTAGTTAGCCTATAAAATGTAACAATAACTATATACCCATAAAACACCAGTAGCAAATGATGATTTAGTCTGGTATAGTTTTTGCATATATATTACGAAAACTTATATTGAAATAAATATATAATATCATATATATATATATATATATATATATATATATATATATATATATATGACGACACTGTGTGCCATGAGTTGCCTATAAACTTCTAAGCTAGTGGCTCTGGTAACTATCTGACTGAACCTGTATTTTCTGCTGTTTTGTTTTTTCACCGTCCTCTTCTTCCTTGATTTCTTTCGAACTTTAGGTTGAGGTTCCCCATAGCTGGAACTTGGGACCAGAGACCAACCACATCCACCCCTGCAGCTACAGGGGAGGCTATTTTAGAAAAAGACCATTGGGCTGATGTCTGGGCCTGCAAATAAAATGATACCCAAGTGAAGCAAGGAACGTCAGACCTGGAATGTGACAATGTGATGGATTAGATTAACTGGCGTAAACAGGTACTAAGTTGGCTACCGCTGCAGCAAGATCAGCTGCTGCCACAACCTGGACAGCGGTGGTGCCAATTAATATTCTTATTTATAATCATTTTTGCCTTAAGTCATCGTTTTTGGAATAACTTCTTAAAGAATAGTCTGGATCAGTATGAGATTTTGGCAAAACTTTGAAGGCCCGTCACAACATGCCGTAATTTTTATTAGCAATAGTGCAATTTCACCAAAAGTAAACATTTAAGTCAGTTTGTTCTTGAAAATGAGGAGAAATTTTTTTTTCTGTAACTTTTCGATGGCAAATTCAGAAAAATAAAAATTCTCTTTGACTCAACAATGACATTACTAAAGGTCCAGGCTCAAACCTCATCCCTTAAAACCACCCACCTCACCCACAAAACCTAAGGTCACTCTCTTTCTCTCTTCTCTCTCTCTCTCTCTCTCTCTCTCAACAACTCTCTCTCTCTCCCCTTCTCTCTTGTTCAAAAATGAGGAAATTTCAGACAAAATTCCTTGTGATAATGGCATTGCTATAGGCTCCATCCACCCATCTCTCTCTCTCTCTCTCTCTCTTTAATTTTTATACTTCAAAAATTTATGTGTATGTTTTATTGTATATTTTCTTTTGAGAGTAAGAGATAGATAACCTGAAATTATAGTAAGGCAATTGGTGATATGAACAGGAATTTTTTGTTGCATAGTACAGTATTTTTGGTGGTTTTTCGAGTGTTTTCCATTTTCTTCGTTTGGCAACATGGGATGATGGGAGTAGTCAAGGCCAAGAAAAAGAGAAGGTCTGCTCACCTCCCCACAAATCCCCATGTAGGAGGAGCTTTGTCTACCTCCTTATTGCATCAGCAGGTGAATTGCCATAATGAGCAGGTACCTCTAAGATACGTCATCACCTATGTAGTTACCCCAGGTGGGAGGCGACTCCACCCAATTGTAGACCTTGTCTCTTTGGCCTTGGCAGCAGTCACCCATGAGTGGGACCTCAGTTTGTCCATCTGCCACCCGCACATCCAGAGCTTAAAGCCATTGAGCAGGTATGGGGGTTCATGAAACACCATGTGTGCTCCTCCTTACACCGATTCAGCAGGGCTGACCTGCAGGAGAGACTGGAGGAAGCCAGGCTTTGCATCACTGAAGAGGTTTGGGAGGGTGAGGTTCGATGATCCCAAGCCTTTGAGAACGAGTACTGGAACATGGACAATATCCATGAAAGAGTGGATCCCTTCATCACTGACCTCCACAGAGATGACGAGAATGACTTGTTTTTGGGTAGTGATGTAGATTAAAATAATTAAATCATGTACTGTGTATTTTGTTTGAATTAATTGTCAAAAAATTATGTCTCCACCTCTTTTCATAGTCTACAAAGAATTATAAATAAAACAAACACACAATCTCCTTTCATCCATGTTTTTTTTTTACAGTATGTTTTGTTTTCAGCAGCACCATAATTAACCTTTACTTACAAGTTATTATTACTCTCAAATAAAAAAAAAGTATGCATACCTCAATTTTAAGTGCATTAAGACTGGACCACTAACCGTTTACTCAATTATTATTATTATTATTATTATTATTATTATTATTATTATTATTATTATTATTATTATTATTATTATTATTATTATTATGGTAACCCTGTAGAGAGCCAGACCGGAATTGAAAATTATACCACTGAGAGATGTTAGTGTGGGTCAAAACACACAGGAAAAGTGAATAAAATAAAAAAAAATGAATCAAAACTCTTCAACAAAAAGATGTTAAATAATTGGAGCGTAAAATATAAGCAAAAAACTCAATGACAGTGAATTTAATAAATTTATGGCTTAAACCAAATTAAAAAAAAAATGAATGGATGATTCAATTAATCAATCAGTGACTGAAAGTTACAATGACGCAGCAACCACCTCAGACCACTGATGTCAAATAAGGAGAGGAAAGTAGTCAATAAAATAAGAATGGCCAGATTAAAATTAGCTTTGACAGCACCTGAAGTGTGAGGTCCCCGAGGGTATCACTGTCCTCCCCTAACCTTTCAATCTGTGTTCAGGGGTCTGGAAACTGGATGGAAATTCAAGAAGAGGAGAAAAAAAAAGAATGGAGATGGGTGAGTGGGGTTTAATAGTGACATTTTCGTGATGTCACAGTCACTCGTTCAGATTGGTATCATCGTTGTTGGAATCTCATTTTCAAGAACAAACTGACTTAACTGTTTACTTTGGTACTGCACTATGCTAATGAAAATTAGAGCAGGTTGTGAATAAGGCTCTGCCAAAATCTCATACTGATCCAACTATTCTTAAGAAGTTATTCCAAAAAATGCATAGTAGTTCTGCTAGCTTCTGTTGCATGGCCTCCACATCATTGACCACCTTAAATAGGACTACTCGAAGAGGGTTGTCCACCAGAGTCTTGTCTTCTGGGGACAGTGGTGAAGAAGAAGAGCTGGCTGTAGGTGTGAGAGGTTCACAAGTTGCAAGGACCAACTCAGGCACGGGTTGTGAGGCTTAGCCGGGGGACAAGCTTCCACTGTGGTCAGGGGAATCTGGAAAAGATCCTACTGGACTTTGGGCTGGCTCTCAGTCGGACACTGTTAGCAGGGCCAGGCTGGTGGATGAGAAGGGGGCTGGGGAGATCGAAAGCATGCTCTGTCACTGACACTAAGGCAGGCTCAGGCACAGGATTTGGAGAGGAGACGTAAGCAGCATCAGGACCAAGAGTGCTGGATGTCCATTTTGGTACATGTTGCAAAGAGCCAGAATCTGACTCTGGCATGAGCTCAACAACCAGACTGGGTGGAGCACTTCACTGGCTAGGTGTAGGCACTGGCTGCATCTTAATAGCAGGGCTAGAATGAACATCAGCACCTGGCAAAGAAGACTCGCAGGGGGCAGGACCCATGAAAGGCCTGGAGAAGGGCTAGGAAGGGGTTCCTGTCATAGGAAGAGATCATAGCCTCCAGGAATATTATTGGCTACTCCAATTGTACAAATCCTACTTTTGTGGGGCCTGGTGACCCTCAATCAGACAGTCGGGAGTGTTAGCCTCCAATTATCGATGCCTTCAACAGTTACAGGCTTGCTGTATTCAATGGTGGCCCCATTGGGTACTTGTCTCGCCTTATAAGGGAGATTTGAGCACCAGTGTCCTCAAATGCAGAGACCTGTTGAGCACGGTAACAACCTCGAGGAGGTGTAACAAAAATAGGCCCCAAAGCTGGGGTGTCATAAAGAGGGTGAATGAGTGGCCGCCAGAGCAATGACGGCGGCAGTTTTCCTTCCAGGGCAATCCCTGAAATTCGTGGTATGCCCATATTTCTTACAAGTGTGGCAATAAGCCTGGCTATAATCTCTATGAGGAGCGGTTACAGTGTGGGTAGGCTGGGAGTTTTGGTTAGAGGGTGGCTTCGGAAGGGCTTCCCTTTTGGCTTTGCACTGGACTTCCAGGTGCTCTAGTTTATTGCAGTAAGTGCATACAGGTGGAGAGGTGGTTGGGCCATTTTTTGGTTGAACTGAGTTAAAGGAGGGAGTGGAAGGACCTAACATATATGTGGAGAAATGACAGTAAAAGATACAGCCGTGATGCTTAGTTTTTCTGAGAGCTCTTATTCTGGAGGGGTGCCTTTCGTAGTTTGTTTTTGAAATAATGAAATTTTAAAGTTACAGTATGCCATTCAAATTAGCCACTAAAATTCAAATTTCCTGATGCTCAGGTACAGGCTGCTCACAACATTAGCAGAGAAACTGTTTTCTTAATGTGTGTGAATTCGTCCATTATCTTACGTAACAATTTTTTTTTTTTATCTAGATAGGAATCAAATGTCTCTCATTTTTCCATTACCATATTTCCAATTACTACCATATTTTGGAGATGTAATGTAATTTCAAGCCCCCTTTTCTTAACAATTTTTTTATCTACGAAAGTCATTTTACTCTTGAGCTGGTGTCATGAATGATCCTCAATCAAGTTGAGAGGTTTGCAGTCGCGAGCGGACGCGAGACTGACAGCGCACACTGTTTTCGACAAGTGTCAAGTTATCCTTTTCATTAATGTGAACCAAATGTTTGTTCAGTTACGTTTTAAGCCTAATTTAAAATATTTATCGAAAATCGTTAATGGCATTTTTTAGCAATGGATTTCCTGCATTTTGGAGTGAAAGAACCGTCTTCCTGGAGTAGCCAAACTGTTTAGCATTTCCATGCTGAGACATCTAGTACCACTTGCATCGATCGTTGACCTACCCTAAATAAAGAGCTTCAACAGTTAGAATGTTTTCACTCACACACACACACACACACACACACACACACACACACATGTATATATATATATATATATATATATATATATATATATATATATATATATATATATATATATATATATATATATATATATATATATATATTGTATATATATATTGTATAATTTTGCAGAAAACGAGCTGAGCTGATCATAATCACGGAGAAGCCACATAGGCCTAAGGAAATTATATCTAAAACCTAAATAACCCCCATTCCTTTGTTACCACACTTTTTCTCGATCTAGGGCGTTGCCATTGCAAAGGGGGACTGAAATCACGGGCAAAACAGTGATGAAATCACAAAAACGGTAGTAAAGCCCAGCCGCAAGAGACAGATATGGAGGTCAAGGGATTAAAAGGAAGGGGGAGGGTGTAGAGCTTTACCCCGCAACCTGATAAATTGTGATGAAAGCGAAAAGTAGAAGTAGGAGTCTTTTCTAGCTGTGTGGGAACTGCACTGACCACAATGATCGTTGATAGCCAGTTTAGGAAACCCTCCGTAACTCAAAAACCGATTTGCTACATTCTGGCGCATTCAGGTTCACCTTATCCCTTAAATAAGGTGTCATAATTGAGTTTGTATAGTATCAAAACCATTCAACGAGAAGATGTAAAAACACCTGATATATTTTCTTCAGTCGTTAATAAATCTATATGACTGTCATTCATAAGGTCATACAAATGTATAATTTTCTATATTACAGCGTTGTTTGCTCATAGTTGCTGGAGCTATTGCTGGACCAGAAACATTTGCCATAAACTTACCTTAAGGTCTTTGTAAGAATGCTTATACATTACAGTAAAACATATCATAAATACGCGTTGGAAACTTATCGTGAACACATCACGAAGAGGTTGAAAATAAGTCACAGACCGAAAGAGGAGAAAGAATCTTTGGTAATGCTGGATAAACATATGAAGAACTGGTTAGTACTACCAGTAAGTGTTTGACTAGTTTAACCTGTTTGTGATGTGATGTGATGTGTGTGTGTGTGTGTGTGTGTGGAAAGTTCCCGACGTGTCTTTGAGATAGATTATACTGCAGTTTGGATGCATCGTTAGGTTTTACCACAGTGATAAAATTATAAATTGCTAAGTGGCTTCTTAACCTTTAAGTGATTCACGAAAGAATTACCTTTTGTATTGAGTGAAAGGTATTTGAGTACATTAGTTACTTTAAAGCGAGCTATTTGAAGATACTTATAATACGAGTGCACTGAAAGTGGCGACTGTTAGTTAATTACTCCTTTATTAACTGCATACATTTTTAAAGTAATGATTTGTTCAAAATAGTGTCCATCTGTGAGCCTACTTGTCAAGTTCACATTGAAAAAAATTTTCAGGCGTTACCTGGTCCACCGTGTAAATGAATCACCCACTTTGTCCCTATCATCTAATCCCCGTCCCTAAATGCTTTCGTTTAGCCCTCCGAACAAAAGTGTATCTGTACAAGATGGGGATTGTCGGACAGATGTGGTACCGTTAACCATCCCATGTGTGCAATAGCCCGGGTTGTTGAAAATGGGGTCATTTATTATGATGATTATTTGGAGTGCATTAAGCTCTTTCGAGGTAATTCACAAGGTGATATGGCAAACCTGAAGCCCTTTCGGTACTAATGTGTAATCCAAATAATGAAAAGATTAACTTTTAGCAGTGCATTTTATATGGAATGATTATACTAATCATAGTACTGACCTTTACAGTCATTAAAATTTTTACAAATGAAATAAGGATGAGGCTCATTGTATATTCTTGAAAGGTTGACGTGAATGAAATTTTAGACCTTTTTTTAGATTTATACAGCAATATTGAACCCATGGTTTCATAACAGTCACTGTTATATATACTAAATGCTAGAAATTACGTCTCTAATATATTAATATTAAATTGGTTCCAATGCATCATGTCTCCTTTTCAGTCAGCAAAGGTATATGAATTACATTTTCCTGAAGAGGACAACATATTAAGAGTGGTTTAAACAATCTCGCCATGTGTGTATTCGCACGCGTATGTGTGTGTGTGTGTGTGTCTGTATGAAGAGAGAGAGAGATTAAAAAACTTTCTTCAGGCGTTCCAGGCGATCCTGAATACATTTTACTGAAGTTTCTAGATAAGATCTTGGGAAAAGAGGCGCTCTTTTATCTAGATGGATCAAATGTTTCTCTCAGAACTTATATTTTCTTTAATCCTTTGATTGGACCTCTGTGGCGAGGGTGGTTCATAAAAGAGAGAAATGGAGCCATTATTCTTTCTCTTTGATTCCTCAGTTCTCGAATATTAAATTGCTCCATCCAGTCTCTTACTCATAAAAATCTCACAGTCCTAGTTTTTATGTCGTTGTATATATGTTAAATCACTGGTAAAAGACAGCTACAGGAATTCTAGATGCCGTAATGGCTGATAGAATTCTTTGATGAGTTTTCCACAGATTTTTCGTAAAGCGACGAAAGGAAGATGAGGTTACGTTTGTTCCATAGTTTCGCTTTTTTATTTTCATTTATGCAACCGTAATATAATCATGTATATCAGTAAATACCTATTCATAAACACCCACTAGCAAACTATAAAAGCTTGGGAGAAAGAAATGAAAACAAGAATATGGTGAAATATATTTTAAACACGACGACTCTCTTTCGATGTCTCTCTGTCTCCTTTAATTTTATGGCTCAAAACTTCGAGATAATTCCCAGATTTTGTTAAAGTACTTGGTCGTTGAGTGAGGCAGTGATGGAAATCGGGGATTTTGTGTTGCAATAAAAACATAATTTTTATTACCTCCAACTCTCTCTCTCTCTCTCTCTCTCTCTCTCTCTCTCTCTCTCTCTCTCTCTCTCTCTCTCTCTCTCATTCTGCCTCTTGGTGCTGCCATTTTCGAATGACGTTAATATCCCCATATCTGTCTTCTATGCTGGCTACGACCCATTACAATCGGGTAATTGCCAGATACCTAACATAATTTAATTGCACATTCTAATTTGTCTTTATTTGATTTTGATTTTTGTCATTATTATCACGTGTGGCCAATCACTGATACTGTCTTTCATCATAACTGTATAAATGAGGCCTGGCAGGTTGATGACTTAGGAGAGCCCCATTCATATTTCTGGTTCTCATGGGGCTCAAAGAACTGCTGAATCGTGGGGGAGCCAAAGATGACAGAATACTAAATAACCTTCCAGGACTGTCGTCCACCATATCCTCCATATTGGTAGTGTTCCCATCCTATCCTGCGTGTTCCCCAAAACCTCTGGCTTTATCGGCACCCTGAGGCTCTCGGGAGAAACCAGAACATCCACCTCCTGGCGAAGAGAGCGGCTGCAAAAGGGGTAATCACGTGATTCTTATCATGGTAAATTAGAGAGAGATTCAGATTTTAACTTGAGAAAATTTCTTAAGAACAATTAACAAGTAAAATATGCGCCGAAGTTTCTTTGGCGCAATCGAGTTTTCTGTACAGCCGCTACAACGTATAATCAAGGCCACCGAAAATAGATCTATCTTTCGGTGGTCTCGGTATAATGCTGTATGAGCCGCGGCCAATGAAACTTTAACCAAGCCCGAAGGTGGCCTGTCCTATATCGTTGCCAGAAGCACGATTGTGGCTAACTTTAACCTTAAATAAAAAAAAAAAAACTACTGAGGCTAGAGGACTGCAATTTGGTATGTTTGATGATTGGAGGGTGGATGATCACCATACCAATTTGCAGCCCTCTAGCCTCAGTAGTTTTTAAGATCTGAGGGCGGAGAGAAAAAAGTGGGGAGGGACAGATAAAACCAGCACAATAGTTTTTTTACTGAAGACTGAAAGCTTCATGACAGAAATGTAAAATTTGGAAATGAAATTTCAAAATTTAATGGCAATATCATATCAGAAGTCACAACTCTACTTAGGAAAATATAAGGAAATTATTTAAAAACATCCATGTTTTGAATTCGTGTGAGTATACTTATACTATACACATATACACACACATGCACAAACACATGTATACATACATACATACATACATACATACATACATACATACATACATACATACATACATACATACATACATATATATATATATATATATATATATATATATATATATATATATATATATATATATATATATATATATATATATATATATATATATATATATATATATATGTGTGTGTGTGTGTGTGTGTGTGTGTGTATATATGTGTGTGTGTGTGTGTGTGTGTGTGTGTGTGTGTGTGTAAATCCGAACCACATGACAGACCCAGACAAAATCTTGCACACACCCTGTATGTCACCCAAGAAAGGTTTATAACTCAAAATAAAACCCCTACCCCGTGACAGACATACAAACACAGACAGAACAAGTGAAGTTTTAGTTTTTAGTCCACCTTTTCTTCTGTAATTTTCTGAGAGTCACGAGTAGCTTGGGTGACGTCATTAAACTCTTCCCAGTGCAAACCCTCAGGCTATGGTAGCCTGGCAAATGCGAATTTCCTCATTGATTTGTTAGTGTCTTCTTTTTTACCTTCAGAATTCGCTATGGCGACTGCTTCGTGACGTTACGGTGACGTATTTCGTTACAAAGCCTGTTTAAATGAGGTCCGAAATAATCGAAATATCACGCTTAGACACTCCTTGGGCTGCAGTTGGAATTAATTATCATACAAATTTGCAAAGCACTTCAGTGCATACGGAAGATGAGTTTCTTTTCACGTTGCTTGGTACTGATTGCCTGGAAGATAATGACTGAAAATTCTAGTTTAAAACTTTACAGGAATTTGGATCACTACATCTGGAAATCTTTTCCGAAAGGAACTTGCAGAATTTACGTGTATGGAGAGAAAATGTATATGATGCAAATAGAGATTAAATTTAGAAATGACAACTACTGCATTTCGACGAACGTTGAAGAACAGCTTACACATCACGACAATTTGCACCTTTCGCTGATGTAACCATACACAGTAAGGAATAGTATTTCCGTCATTTAGGGAAATGAAATTACTATTTATGTTTATATATTAGAGAGAGATAAATATTCATTTCTATCTTTTACCCAAGCATATTTATTCAAAACAATATATAACCGGTTGGTAATATTACTCCAAGAAGGGAAAGATTTTGTTTGATTCGTGAGTACGGTATTACCAAGGGTACGAATTCACCAAATGTATAGATGCCATAAGGACTTGCATAGTGGTAATTTTTTTCTAATGATCAGTGTAACTTTATGCTTCATTCTACGCTAGGGAATCTGCTGTCATTGTCAAGATAATGAGTTGTAATTTTTTTATGCAATGTTAAAAACGACCCTCAAAACAAATATAAAGAATACGTATCATGAATTGAAGTTAGCCATAAAGGAAAGTGCTTTGCCACTTTTTTTCTTAAAATGAAACTGTTACAAGAATTCACTTAATAATAGGAAAGAAGTACAAAGGCGTAACAGAGTATATAGACTAAATATTTCTTAATAAAAAAAAGACGTCTATTCTCACATTATTAATGAATGGGTTTAAATTAGAACTGAGGGGTTGGTTCAGTTTCTTATGAACTGGCCAGTGAAGTTTACTTTCATTATAGTAACACATTTCATAAAAAGACATCATTGGCCTGGGCCTATACCAAATTGTCTGTATCACATGGAAATGTTGTTTTAAATTTTTATAGCATGATTTGGACTTTTAACGACCTACAAATAGCGTTGAACGGTCTAAGAGTGAAATGAATAACGTCTCTACATAATTTATTCATATTCTGATCAGAACGTTTGAGATACTTACCAGATGAAATACAGAGGCTAACTGATGCACGAATGGTGAGATATGGAGATAGAAATGCAGATATATACACAAAGAGAAAGAGAGATGGAAGAGAGATAGAGAGAACAGAAAGAGACATTTTATAGGTTGTTAGATAATGGGGATTTTCACGCAAACCATCATAGTGATGAATGCAAAGGGTTTTAGTTTCATAACTCAAATAGAAAGATAGAGTTCATACAAGAACAACAAACTGAAAAAAATATAAATAATAATATATAAACCTATATTCCCAAGAGACTATAATGATGATAGATAAATTTCCAAACTTATAGATCATATAGAAAAAATAGGAATCAAGGGGATACCGTGTGTGTGTGTGTGTTAATCAAGTGTCTGTGTGAAATGTATAAAAGTGAATTTTGTATATTTGTTTGTCCACTATGAACATCATAATATACAGAAATCAAAGAACCTGACATAATAATAGACAAAGAGAAATTTTGCAATCACAAAGACTGGACTATACTCAACCCAGAAAGGCTTATAACTAAAAATTGGAAACCCAAATAGCCCTTTGATTTATACATATAAACAGAAAAAACAAATGAATTTTATTAGATTTTACATCACCTTTTCAAATTCAACTTTCTAACAAGAAAGGATAATATTTTAGACCTAGTATTTGACGTTCCACTATTTTATTCCAGGAGCTAATCAGATGTATAATTTCACAAGTAAACTTCCCACTGCAAACCCCATCATCAGTTCAAAACATCCAAAAATTAAATAGATGTGCTTGACTGTATTTGAAATACAATTTCTATAGTAAGAATATAAAATAGTCAATGTAAATCAAAATATAAAAATATTCTACCACCACACCAGTCAGACCTTATATTATAAAAAAATATTAGAAAAAATAGTTTCTGTCAATATATATACTCAAGAAAAACTAAACATCAGTCATGCATACAAAATTATCAATTTGTTTTTCAGTATTCATCTAAAGAAAAGACAAACGTGATGGAACTGAAAATACCCTAGAAAATAAAATAAAGATTATTCAAAAGAAAATGAAAACCTTGAAGAAAAGACCCCCATCATATCAAGAAAAACCCCCAAATATTTTATCCACGAAAAAATTGAATAAAAGAAGAGTAGAAATTGGCCCTCAGAACTGAAGGGCGATTAACAATCCGTGTGCAACATATTAGCAGACTAATATAAGCTTTACACCTAGTTGATAAAAGATAATGATACACCATAAGAGATAAAAATTATTTATTGGAGACAGATATCAATGAAGCATTTTTGTCAGTGTTATTTGAAATTAAAAATGGATCAACAGCTGGACCAAAGTGTCCCTTGCCATTTTGTTGAAGAAAGTAGTTCATTCTATCAAATTGGTAAAGCCAATCGCAATATTATTAAGACAAAGTGTTAATCCAAGAAAAAATAAATTATCATATATCGACAATTTTCAAAAGTGGATCAAGACTGATGCAAGTAATTATAAGCCTGGGGTCCAACATCACATATTATGAAATGTCAAACTCTAATGAAGAAAAATATAACGCTCCATTTAATGAAAAATCAGTTTGTTTAACCTGATATGGCAACATGGTTTTGCCTATGTACACAAACACAACTTTGTCACTATAAAAATTATAAAAATTGATAAACAAAATTATTAGATTATTTACCTATTATTAAAATTATTATTATTATTATCATTATTAGCAAAAAAAAAAAGAAAACATAATATTGTGGACAAAGTAGGAAGATGGATAAAAGAATTTTTGCAAAACAGAAAACAATAGTGATTGCAAACAATGAGAAATCGGATGAAGCTGGTAATATACGGTGTAAAGGTGTGTTAGCTGCATTACTGTTTGTTATTATGATTTCAGACATAGACAGTAATGTTAAGGACTCTCCCCTTTGATTTCCCTCCCTGACACAAGAATAAATCCCCTTACTTCCATTCCTTTAGGAACTCCCTACAAAGAGACCTAAACAAGATATATGAATCCCAGAGGTAAATCCTGGTATTTAACTCTGATAAATTTGAATCAATAAATTATGGTGATAAAGAAATAATGCCCTCTCCTCCACCAATCACAAATAAGCTTCCCCAAAGACCTTGCCCTGATGTTCCCCTCCCCTATCCCCAATGATCAAATAGCAATCTTTGGCTTCTTTCCCTTTCAAAGATGGGAATGTTGTTCTTTCCTTCCCTCCAAAAAAAGCCCACATGATTATGCCCGGGAAAACATTACATAGTCCACTTGAATATTGCAATATGATATGGTATCCACACTGTAAAAGGATATTGCACAGGAGTGCTGGGGTCCTTTACAGCTAGAATAGATAGAAGTTAAGGACCTTGACTAGAAAAGACTACAATTCTCAAAATTATATAGTCTCCAAAGGAGAAGAGAACGCTACATGATAATAAGGCATGGAAACAGATAGAAGTGAATTACAGAAAACACCATGGAGCTAAAAATATCAGAAAGAGCAAGCAGAGATAGATTAATAGTGCTCAAAACTATACCAGAAAAACTAAACAAACACACAGGACATTAATCCACACACACCAGCATTGATAATGCAGCATCTATTCAGTGCGTTATAAGCTCATCTGAGGAACATATCAGGAGTGAGCGTAGATGTGTTTAAGAATAAGCTACAAATATCTAAGTTGCATCCCAGACCATCCAAGATTGGAAGATGCAAAATATACTGGATATATGCATTAGCAATTCTCTGGTAGACATCAGAGGTGCCTCACACTGAGGACCTGGGGCAACCTGGAACGAACTGTAAGGTCTGTATATATATTCCCCATTCTCCCTCTTCTATCTTATATATATTTCCTCTCTATCCCCTCCCTTATATATATATCCTCCCCTCCTCTTATTCAGAGTTATATATTATTTTTATATATATAGATATATAATATATACCCATATATTGTTATTCATTTTTCCAGGCATATGCTATGGTTGGTATATATATATATATATATATATATACATATATATATATATATATATATATATATATATATATATATATATATATATATATATTATATATATATATATATATATATATATATATATATATATATATATATATATATATATATATATATATATATATATATATATATATATATATATATATATATATATATATATATATATATATATATATATATATATATATATATATATATATATATATATATATATACTATATATATATATATATATATATATATATATATATATATATATATATATATATATATATATATATATATATATATATATATATATATATATATATATATATATATATATATATACTTTCATTAGGAGATACTTAACGCATGGTAACACTTAGTATCGTCTCCTCCATGAACAGGCAAACGATTATTTGCTTTTTTTTAAATGAACGACATAGACCTCGCCGAAAACTAGGCCACGCATGCTCTCACTGTTGACATAAAAACTAAGTACCGGCGTTGGAAATTCCTTCGATTTATAAATAGGTAATCAGAAACACGGCTAATTGTCTTGGTTATTTGCAATTTTGTTCCTCCAATTTATAATTTTTTCCTAACAAACTTACTGTTGTGCTCATTCTGTTTAATAGTTTTCATAATTCCTTACTTTTATCTCTCTTTAGTATTCCAAACAGTTTTTGACAGTATTCCTGTTAACAGAAGCATCTATTAAAAATACAATGATTATCGAGTCTCCACACATCGTGTACATAGCTTTATTAAGAGTTATGGCCTCTAACTCATCTCCATTCTCAGTAATTAAAGTAAACTTCTCAAATCTTTCACTACTTCCCGAGCAACCTCATACAATCTTGGTGATATGTTTATATGTTGTGAAACGCTTGAATTAAGAACCTGGGTAATGGTATTTCAAGATTCTTTATTAGAAAAGTGACTAATATAAGCCTTGTGCATTGAGGAAGATGAGAAGGAAGTGTTAAATGATTTAGAAGTTTCATTCTTTAATTGTTATTTGAATTACGTAATTTATGGTGATTAAAAGGTTTTCTCTTTTAAGGTATGAAATGTGTTCTTGATATTTCTTTCTGATATTCTATATTTTTTATTCTAAGTTTTTAGCATAAGTTTATGTTGCCTTGAGAAATGTATATCTATCACTTTTGAAAAGGTTAACGCCCATTAAAGCGGTAATATTTACTCATGTTATCCCAAATTCGAACAAAAACTTTAATCTTTAAGAGTTTAGGAATAAATGAACATTGATAATAACAATACTTTCTTGAATTTTTTCATGATAATAAGAATAGTGATAAAGGGAAAACTTGCATTAGTGAATTTACTCGTATATGAATGTTTACTTTATATGACAGATACCCGTCCATAAAGTGCTTGCATTAAATTATTTATTTTGCTATTGAACTAGCAAACAAACATTTCCAGAATAAGTACATAAGTAAATAGACAGCTAGATAGATATCGGACTGATGCAAAGGGAGAACGCATGAACAGAGGGAGTGAAAATAGTGAGAGTTTCAGGTGATTCTTTTGAAGAAAATGTTTCTGTAGCTTTGTTTTCATGGAAATGGCTTGATTGGGAGAGATTTGTGGAAGCTAACCGGTCAGGGGCAATATGGCCTTTTAGATTAAAACCAGTTAAGTTCGATCCACTGGATTCCAGAGGGCTTTAGGATTTAATCCTTTCTCTGCCCAACAACAGTATTCTTTCTAACCCACACTACCATTTGAAAAGAGTTTCGTAGTTAGTATGATAATATGCATGATTTGAAAATATTATTTCTTCTGAAATATTAATGAGATATGAATTTAGCTCTTTCAAAGATTTTGTTAAAATATTTTCAATATTTACTACAATATTTTTTTTTATGTGAAACAAAAGAATTTCATGTAATCTTCCTTATTTTCATAATGGACTACAATAGCATAACACATACACAAACAACATACCCAATTAAATACACATGCACACACACACATATGTGTGTGTGTAAAGAACGATTAAATAGGGAAGCATAAGTATAGAATCTTAAAAAGAGAGAAGTGGAAAAAGATAAATTATACAGTGATCGATCGAGTAAGAATGGAAAAAAAGAGAGAGAGAGAGGGGGGGGAAGAATAAAGAGAGAGAGAGAGAGAGAGAGAGAGAGAGAGAGAGAGAGAGAGAGAGAGAGAGAGAGAGAGAGAAACAGTTAACCCTTGGTTGTTATGCATTATCGAGGCTAAACATATCAAGCAAGCTAAAGGCAGGAAACTGTCCTTACATGAACCCAAACAGTTAGCGACTGTCTCGCGCCCAGGGCCATAAAACCGATCATAAAATCTTGAACCTGTGCCCTTGCGACTGAGCTGATCGAGCATAACCTATGACCTCGTAGAGAGTCAACGTTCCAGCCATATCTATAATCCCGCCTTCAATAGGTGGCGTTTACATGAATTTCCATGAAAAGGGGCTGGACAAAGAGAAGTAGTTCGCCATTTCTCTAATTAGATATTCTAGGGAAGAGCCATTTACTACTTCTTAAGAGGTCATTTCCAATCAAATCCTCTAAGGAGAGATTTTGACAACACCCACAACTGTCCTTCCCAATCAAGCTGTTCGAGGGGAGGCCTTGCAGATAATATCTTCCAATGAAGTAACTTCGAGGGAGGAGATGGGAAGATAGCAAAGAGAATCAGGGGTTCCAGAGAAGAATGAAGGTAGAGAGAAGAGAATTGAATCGCTAGTCACCAATACGAGAAGACACAGTACTTTCCCCCAGCTTCCGTGGTGCCAACCAGACTCTGACCGCGGGCTACTTTACCAGACAGAAACTAACTTCGACTAGCAAGAGTGGTTTTCAAGAGAGTAAGACTGTAACCGTAATTGCACTTGTGTATGTAATTAACTTTCATCATTAAAGTAAGAAGCTACCCATTTCGTCTCCATTACGCCTTTCTGAGAGATGTAATTATATTTAATATAAATATCTTCTAACTAATAGACTCGTGAGCTGCTGATTTCGAGAAGAGACGCTGTGGATGAACACGTCGCCGAATTAGAAGAAAGACGCAGGTAAGAAGGGAACAATAATATGTCACACGAGTTATGAGAAGAAACTTGTGCACGACATATACTGTATATACATATGTGTGCGTGTGTATGTGTGTGTGCATTTATATATGTGTGCATGCGTGCGTATTTAATTGGGTATGCTTTTTGTGTATGTGTTATGCTATTGTAATCAATTATGAAATAAGGAAGATTACATAAAATTCTTTAGTTTTACATGAAAAAACAAATTATTGCCGTAAATATTGAAAATAAACAAAATCTTTCAAAAAGATAAATTCATATCTCATTAATATTTAGAAAGAATATATATATATATATATATATATATATATATATATATATATATATATATATATATATATATATATATATATATATATATATATATATATATATATATATATATATATATATATATATATATATATATATATATATATATATATATATATATATATATATATATATATATATATATATATATATATGTATACATACTACACACACTCACACACACACACACACATATATATATATATATATATATATATATATATATATATATATATATATATATATATATATATATATATATATATATATATATATATATATATATATATATATATATATATATATATATATATATATATATATATATATATATATATATATATATATATATATATATATATATATATATATATATATATATATATATATAAATATATATATATATATATATATATATATATATATATATATATATATATTGATCGAAGATTCTCTCGGGCATATATAGTTAAAAACGGCAAAAATATTTCCACCAGTTACTGAATGGCAGTTTAGATAATATGCCTCGCTGCCCGGTCGTTCAAAATTGATTCAATTGTGTTTATTCAAGCAGAACGTTTCGTCTCTACATGAGACATCTCAACTAAAATCTAATATAGTTGCAAAGCACGCAACTGGCATACTTATAAAATATAAAAGTTTTAGGATTAATTTCTTTTACTGCATTCGTAAAGATGGGAAGACAATAGTATTGATACCTCTCTAAACTTATATCACAGGTTTGCGCAGATTACTGAATTTCTTTTAATCCTGGAAATAATGTAGAATTTATTTGGATGAACATTTCCTTGTCAATGTATCCATGGGTACAGGATCATGTACTTCAATGCCTCCGTTAGCTAAAGGAAGCGTTGAGCTTCTTGATCAAGATCTTATGGATTTTCCAATTAATAGCAAATCTTGCAACTTACAGCTTGCAATTAAGCAAGAAATCTGGCAATACCAAATTTATTTAGAGAGCAGTTATCGAGACAAAGATAGTTTTTCATTAAAATGCCTCATGCTTAGAAGCACGTGGTAAAAAACTCACTCACAGACATTGTGTGTGTGTGTGTATATATATATATATATATATATATATATATATATATATATATATATATATATATATATATATATATATATATATATATATATATATATATATATATATATGTATATATATATATATATATATATATATATTTTATATATGTGTATATTAATCACCGTGACATTTGTATTTTTACAATAATAATAAAAAAGTTTCGTTTAATTTTCAGTTCACCATACCTAAGGAATAACTTACACTCATAGGAAAATTATATGATTAGTGCATCGTCACCAATGAGATTCGAATCACTGCCTGGTTCATATATAATGAAAATACAGTGACTTTGACCAATGAGTCATCAAAAAAGGTATGAGTTGATATCGACTGTTCAGATTTTTGTTATCGCACAGAATTTGATTATGGATTTTTGTCACATACACTGTGACACTTTTTAATTCACAAATATTAAGCAACAAAATTGGTTTAATATACAATTTATTGTACCTCACGAATAATTTGCACCCAAGGTGAATTATAAGTAATAAGTGCTTTGTCACCACTGGGATTCGATCTGCTGTTTGGTTTAGAAACAAGAGAAAATACAGAAAATAACATTGACCACTGAGCCATCAAGAGATGTATAATCTGATATTGACTGCTGTACTCATGCATGTCGAATTCATGTTTTTGTACTTAGAATCGATTTCAACTCACCTCCAATCAAACAGCTGATTTGAAACATGGCTAATCATGAATTTATGTCACATACACTGTGACATTTTATATATTCACAAATATCAAGCTAACTATCAGTTTTCTGTAAAATAAAACTATTTTGTCGGCTGTTTGTCAGTCCGCACTTTATTCTGACCGAACTTTTTCTGTCCGCCCTCAGATCTTAAAAACTACTGAGGCTAGAGGGATGCAAATTGGAATGTTGATCATCCACTCTCCAATCATCAAACATACCAAATTGCAGCCTTCTAGCCTCAGTAGTTTTTATTTTATTTAAGGGTAAAGTTAGCCATAATCGTGCTTCTTGAAACGATATAGGATAGGCAACCACCGGGCCCTGGTTAAAGTTTCAAGGGCCGCGGCTCATACAGCATTATACTGAGACCACAGAAACATAGATCTATTTTCGGTGGCCTTGATTATACGCTGTAGCGGCTGTACAGAAAACTCGATTGAGCCGAAGAAACTTCGGCGCATTTTTTACTTTTTTTTTTTTATATCCAGTTCACAATACCTTGGGAATAACTTACACCAAAGAGAGAGTTTAAAATGGTTATGAGAATCTTTACCATAAGTTTACTTGTACCAAATGTTACAATAGCTCATAATCCTATCTTTAGTACTACAAGAATAAACGTAAATCAGGTGAAAGAATAAAATAGCATTAACAGTATTATTAAATGCACTTAAACAATAATGAAATACAAATGTGAAAGAAATCCCACGAACAATGAAACAGAAATAAAGAAATAAACCAGAAATTAATAACATAAGGATTTACAGAATTGTAAACAAAAAAAAAACGGTGGGGGGGGGGGGTTGATGGGGGAAGGAGAATAAAGAAAACATATGCATGATCAGTTAAAGTTGAAGACATGTGATCGTATCAGGAAGGCTTTTTTCACCTTTTTGATGAGGTTTTCTCCGTCCAATACGACAACGCCCTTTTGATATCAGGAAGGTATACAACTTCTCCCTCTTTGAGACTTTGAAAAGTGTTTCTCTTTCCCTCACTCTCTCTCTCTCAAAAAAAAAAAGAAAATGCCATAAAGGAACTTTGAGTGAGCCAGAAGATTTATAGACAATCGTGTGAATGAATGAGCGTTTTTCATTAAGTCTGCAGGGGGTGAAAATTGAAGAATGTTATCAAACAATATTTTATAGGACAAGAAATCGGAGAATGCAAGCTAACGCTATATTTCAGATGAGATGAGAGCCATATTTACTGCATAATTCTGAAATCAGTAAAATGTGAGCACAGATTGACGTCCGGTTTACAATGCTTCGGGAATCTGGCTATAGAATATTGAAGCATCTGGTGATGAAATGTTTGTAGACTGACATTCAGTTCAATCCCTTCGTGATGAGAGACAGCGCTGCCACCAGATTCGAGATGTCGACATCAAAGGTCCATTGTTCTAACTGTATATTTTTCCCTTTTACCATCGTTCGAAATCGCGTTGAACAGAGTTTCAGAATATCAGAATGAAAAAGTGAACTGCGTTATTCTCAAATTCTTTTTTCTTCTTTCGATTTTCGGTAATTAGTTATATATTAGCAGCACGTTCCCATCATGTCACATGTGACATTCGTAATCCGCCGCGAAACATTAACGACGCGAGGTATTTGGAATATTCAATGTTAAACGAAATCATTTATTCACTAGAGTACAGACAGAAGGAGAAACAGCGTAAAACAAAGGATAGTCATTTTAGTTGGCTGCTCATTAAATGAAGTTGAACAAAATTTAATAAAAGAAAAATATGGAAATAATATTGATATCTGAACACAATTATGATTATTATATATATATATATATATATATATATATATATATATATATATATATATATATATATATATATATATATATATATATATATATATATATATATATATATATATATATATATATATAAATATGACGAATACGTTATTTACATACATGGGAGAAGGTGTTCAAGGTCCATCACCAGAATCGTCCATGTAAAGACACAGTTCAAAACCATATGTCTTTCTTGTTTATTACCATCGGTAAAGTTTTGATTAGGCTTTAAACTTTAGCAATGGGCTGTTTAAATAGCTTGATGTTTATGTTATGGTTATAAAGTGGTTGATAAATGTAAGCAGACACTAACACTTAGTCTTATTTATGATTGCTGTTTACGTATATATATAACCCTTTACCGTAGTTCTTAGCGTCGTTATTTCAGTTTGTGACTGGATTATCCCGGATTATCTTCCATGTAAATACACTTTCTATTATTAGTCTTTCATTTATTGGTCCTTGTTTTCTTTGTTTACTTTATGATTGCCATCCATGTAAACTATGTGTCATTTTGTGCTTTATGTCGTCCGTGAATAAACATGAAAGTGCTTTATGACCATGAACTTCTGGTCATTAGTTTAACGTCATTATTTTACGTGTGGTAAATCTCACATACATATTCATATTGGTAAATACATAAGTATATATATTCATATATATATATATATATATATATATATATATATATATATATATATATATATATATATATATATATATATATATATATATATATATATATATATATATATATATATATATATATATATATATATATATATATATATATATATATATATATATATATATATATATATATATATATATATATATTTTTTTTTTTTTTTTTTTTTATTCTTTTTTAAAACTGGCTCCTCTTTACAGTGAACAAACCTCCTAGAGAAGGATTTTCTTCTCTACCGTAGAGTGAAATAGCTTCATTTCATAGCAGCATGGTAGCAAGATCGATTGGGGTGGGAAAAGCATAGAACTGGATTTAGAAACCGAACCATAATAATACAGCTGAAACAAGATGAGAAAGTATCATGTCCAGTCATAATTCAGATCTTAATGAACCTTTCAGAGTCATCATTAGAGTTTGCAGTATCCCATTTTACCTACATGTATAGTTAATTAATGGTTGTTTTATAAATCGGGCTGCTGGTAACAGCTAGATCCAGCGTAAGTAGACGGGTAGCTTTGTCGTGGATAGTTTTAATTGGAATTAGCTTTTTACTCCATTTGCAGCATTATTTTTGTCTTATTTTCTTTAACAATATTTGACATAGAGTTTTAAAATTAACACCATAACGATATCATGGTGAGTGAAAAAACGACACAAATGTTACGGTAGGTGAAAAAAAAGTGCCAAATTTGTTATGGCACCTCCCCTCTTCATTCATTTAAAAAAAATAGTATTTATGTTAGCTGCAAAACAAATGAAAAGAAACATATTTTTTTTGTAGGATATTTCGCTGCCAGCTTCTGTGTATATGGATTAGCTGTTTATTATTATTATTATTATTATTATTATTATTATTATTATTATTATTATTATTATTATTATTATTATTTTTTCAAAAATCTACAGATCCAAGTCAGACGAAATCTTGGCAGATATTACCTGCTCCTAGATAAAAGAAAAATTTATGTTTATGTTTTCCGCTTGTTATGTTTTTACATCCAGCTATATATATATATATATATATATATATATATATATATATATATATATATATATATATATATATATATATATATATATATATATATATATATATATATATATATATACTTACTTTTAGGGCATAGTTTTTCTGTAAGACAATTTTCATCGAAAGCAATTGCTTTTGTGGCATCAATGAGTCTTTTGCCGGAATCTTCATATCGTAGGATTTTTTTCTGATTCTCAGGCGTCAATCTCCGGTGAAGAACACACGAACTTCTTTGTTCCATTTATTGTTTTCTGTCACGACACTCTATGGCATTTTCAAGTGACTACTGGTTTACAATTTCAATTTACGATCATTTTGTCTCTGCATGCGGATGGAAAAGTAGATCCGAGCTGTGATTGGTCCAGGGATTAAAGGGATTAACCATTTTTAATGTCGAAAGGTTTACGTATAACAGAAAATATGAAATGGATATTCTACTGCAGCTACAAAACAATGCTTAATAGTTATGTATAAAAGGATACACACACACACACACATATATTATATATATATATATACATATATATATATATATATATATATATATATATATATATATATATATATATATATATATATATATATATATATATATATATATATATATATATATATATATATATATATATATATATATATATAATCTCATGGAATTGTCTTGAAAAATGTATATCTTTCCTAAGTGTCATTATAATTACTGTTCTAATTATCATGTATTCCGTGTAATGATGATGATTATGTAAAAATGTCAGTAATGTAAAATGTTGTTTTCTCTAATGTATGTTAGATTTCACAATGGCGTAATTTAGAACCTTTAGAATTAATAATTCAGATAACATAATAGTGGGGAGAGATTACGTCAAGTATGTGTGATTTATTTTATGACTTTGTTACCGTGTGGCTTCTTGGTCGTGTGATTGCTTTGCTTTGAGTTCAAGCAATTTCCTGTTAGATTCGCGCGTTAACGGATGAGAGATAAGGGATGGGAACCCAGTCACGGAGACCAATTTTTGTTCCCATACGACAAGGAGGGAAGGACTGCACAATGTTGCATCGTCTTTTGTCTTTTTACAGAGAGAGAAAATCAAAAAAATCACGTGGGTCTTTGAACATGTCTAAAGATCAAGGGGTTGGATGGGAAGTATTGCAGCGTTGCAATTGTGTCTTACAGATTCTGGACGTGTCCCAATCGAGACAATTGTATTGTTCTGATCGTCATTGAACTTCGATAGAATATTCCATGGGTTTTGGTCCCAAAATGCTTTAGAATATTATATGGGGTGTTGCTTAAGGTTGGAAACAGAAATCATTGTTCATATTACTATGCTTCGTTTGACGAAGATCGAACCATCATTGAGAGTGGCCATTTCACAACCTGTATTGGCATTCCTGAATTCCTGAGAGAGAGAGAGAGAGAGAGAGAGAGAGAGAGAGAGAGAGAGAGAGAGAGAGAATTTCTCTTGTCGGTGCTCACCTCGATACAAACTTGGTAGACAAGCTTCTTCTTCGCCTGGCTGCTGCTGCAATCAGCGTCTCCATTTAAACTTGAAAACTTCCTGTAATTTCTCTCATTGGCATAAATGGCTCTCTGCTCCTGGGACAAATAGGCTCTAGGATCTGAAGGGAGGGTTCACTTAAGCAATAACTATCTTTACGAGGATTTTAGAGCAAGTCTGCAGTTCTAATTTAACTCTTTTTGTTACTTCACTGTATGAGCCATTAAATTCAAATATGGCTATTTGGTGTTTGTTATATTGATTAATTTAGTCGTGGATGCTCTTTTATTAACTGAACTTAAATATTCACAAACCAGCGCAGTGTGCAATCATAGCAGTTCTAATTTAATATTCATCTCTTTATAAAAGATTAGATTTTCCTTTTTATCCTTGACGACCCTCTTTCTCTGCCCTTTCCCATTCTACTCTATTTCCATATGTCCGGATTATTGCGACTTAACCACAAGATGCTTTTATTTCGCATAAAGTTATTAGCAAAAACTTTTTTTTTTCATCGTGGCTTGAATGGAGAAAAAATATTTTATGACAAGGTACAAAATTAACGAAAAGTTCCCTTCTGCTTATTCCGAGCTTTAAATGTATATTGTTATATTCAAAAACTTAATTTTATCATGCCTGTCAAACGTTTCAAAACATAAAATGAGTTTAAAAAAGGCTGCATATAACAAAACTTAGGGTGCTGACATTTATACAGTAATCAGAGAGGTTAGAATGAGTCATTTTTCTCTATATTTAATTTCCTATTTTTATTCTGATAAACGTTTCACTCGGCAACAAAGTGAAAAGTTTTTTTAAATCTTCGGTCATATGTTGCAATAATGCGAATCTGGCAACTTTAGAAAGGGGAGGAGCTTTTATTGTGTTTGTTTTCAGACCTCTTATAACTTTCAATCATATTCTACGGTAATGAAATTATTGATATTTAAATGCAGTAGTAAGTTTCACAGTATTCGTTCAAGTTGTAATTTGCAACGACAGTTCTGAGCAAAATAAACATTTTTCGACGTAACTTAAAACCTTACACAAATGAATTTATGACACCACATTGAACGGAATGCTTGCATAATCGGATACGCGATCTTCCATAATGAAATCAAGAGTTAAATTTGAAATGTCCAACGAAAAGGAACGAATGCATTGTTATGATGAGAGAGATAAAGAGAGAGAGAAAGAGAGAGAGAGAGAGATAGAGAGAGTCTGCTGTTGTGTGGCCTAGGCCTATATGTACTGTAGATAATTTCATTATCACTTTTCTTTTTTAGAGACCAATTGATATTTGTAAAGTTTTTTAGCAATGGAGAGAGAGAGAGAGAGAGAGAGGAGAGAGATTTTCTAGAGAGAGAATTAAACTTTAAATTATTTGTGAAAGAATGTAAGCTACTCATTTCATTGTTTTTTTTTTAGAGATTGAGCTACACTATATTGGTATAGTATGTTTTAGCAATGGAGAGAGAGAGAGAGAGAAACGTCAAGAAACATCCAGTTACTTGTGTTTTCCCCAGTCCTGCGCTGCCCTTTACATCATAGAATATTAACGCTCTTGCGGATTTAAATAGATTTTTGGTCAACCTAAACTGTCAAACATTTACTGCCATTAATTCCAGCTGACTTTTAACACCAATTAAATACAAACATGAATGTGTAAAAATTAAAGAAATTATCATTATCTCGTATGATGATGCAATAATTGTTCATAACGGAAAACGAGTAAATATTGCCGTTCTGATGAATAGTACTATACCGAGATATCCACATACTATCTTTTAGATCTCTATGAACGGAGTCATCTAATTCTGATTACTTCGTACATGCATGGTTTTTTAAGTATCTGAACGTTTTTGTTTTGCAGATTTAACATATATGATATAATTTGCATTGTTAGAGTAAATTAACCGAGATTATGTGTTTTCTGTAAGAAAAAAAATTGAAATTCAATGAACGAAATCTAATGAAAACTGTATCTTCACTTTTCTTGCCGAGTGTACATTATTAGTTTTATGAAAGTTTGTAGGATATCCACCAATGGTGGATATCCTCAACCCATTGATAGGTGCTATCTCGAATGCCAATATCAAGAATAATGTGGACCTGATAAATTAACTAAATAGTGTACAGATTAATAGTGAATCCAGGTTTGTGAGTTCTGATGTAGTATCACTATTCACAAAGGGACCAATTGATAATCTGCTGGAGTTTTTATCGGAATCATTAGAGAATACACAGTTGGATATCTCATTTTCTAAAAGCACTTTAATTGAATTGATTAAATTATGTGTGTAAGAATGTAAATTTGAATTTAATGGTAAATTTTACTCACAAAATTTTGGTATGGCAATGGGAAACCCTCTATCACCAGTGTTAAGTAACTTATACATGGAATATTTTTAAAAGAAAATATTAAACAACATAATTCCACGCAAAGTACCTTGGTTTAGGCATGTTGACGACATAATTTGTGTATGGCCAGGGAACCAAGATGTAAATAACTTTTTCACCAAGTTAAATCAATAATTAGTACCATCAATTAAATTCACTATGGAAATGAAAACATGAAGGGTGCTTACCCTTTTTGGATGTCCTCATACGAAGAAATAGTAATGGGTTTAAATATAGTTTATATAGAAAACCCACTAATATTTCTTCCTATGTGCATTTCTATTCCGGACAATGCAATAAGGTTAAGAAATCAGTGTTTTCATCTATGTTTTTAAGAGCATGACGTGCATGTAGCCCTGAATATATTGACGAAGAAATAGATAAGATTAGGAATACAGACAAGAAATTGAAATATCCCGACGGTATTAAACAATGCATTAGAAGCGAAAAAAAAAGTCTATGTATCAAAACCAAAAAGAACCTTACAACACCAAAAATTTGCTTGCACTGCCTTATAATAATAATAATAATAATAATAATAATAATAATAATAATAATAATAATAATAATAATAATATGAATGATATCCTCCATCTTCTTAAGAATTTTAGTGTTAATGTCTCATTTAAGAACAATAAAACATTGAAACATGTCCTTATCAAAAACTCTCCCGACAATACGAAAGGGTGTGTATATGACATTCCATGTAAGTCTTGTGACAACATTTATATTGGCCAAACGGGTAAAGCACTGGAAAAGAGAATAGAACAGCATGAAAAATGTGTGATATATGCACAGGTCAAAAAGGATTGTATAATCCTTACAGCCTAACACTGAACGGATAGGAACAAATCGTGTAAATTTAAATTTAAACATTATTATTGTTCTATTTACTGACATGTTGAAAAGTGTAAAAAAATTGCTTCCATCTTTTTTTTGTGTTTACGAGCCTGATAGAAAAAAAAAACCAATTTATAACCTGCAGAGGAAAAAAATTATCTTTTTCAAAAAGAGGTGAAGAAACGAGAAATAAAAAAGAAAAAAGTATAAACAGTATAACACTAACCTGTGCCCTGTCGCTCTTAATTTAGAACTGGTGGAAGGTACGGATATTTTCATCGCCATCAAATATCTGTATCGAGATGAAAACACATCGAGGTCATGAAGTACATTTACCACTACCCAGTGACCTCATAGAATGCAAAAACATTACCGTGGTGACGTATATCGATCATCATATATTCTTGCCAGGGTCCTAATTATATTGTTTTATTCATTGTTTTCTGAAACCACAAAACAGGAAATGAAGGGAAATGAATGTGGACTGTGAATGGTCACTGAATGAAGCGAGTCGTCTGATCCCCACTCGTAAAAAACCTCCGTTCATAGAGAGAGAGAGAGAGAGAGAGAGAGAGAGAGAGAGAGAGAGAGAGAGAGAGAGAGGACACTGATGAAGACAAATTTTATAGAGTAAATAAAACAAATTTTTGAAAGATGAAATTACACGCATTCTTGATTTGTACAGAAAGTTTCAGTAGTGAAGGCAGTTGCTACCACAAAGGAATTTTCCTCAATAGATTCATTCCTCTGGGAAAGTTAAGATGTAGTGTGGTCAGGTATGCATTGGTAACAGATCTTTGCTAAATATATGTTAGATGTGTAGAGCTCACAAATCCAGATTTTTTTTTTTTTTTTTTTTTTTTTTTGCACAATTTTGTGCACCAAAATGGAACTACCAAAATCATGTAAAAACATATAGTTGCCAAAATAAGAATTTTAGATATTCACCTTACATTTTAAAATACGGTGTCTCAGATACCGATGAGATCAATTGATTTTATAACATTTCTTTTAAAACCTCAGTTGCATTCACAGGTGGGCTTTGCAAATCATTCTGAGAAATAATGATTCTGCATTTTTCTATGAGAATATATTTCAAGAAATTTCAGAAATTTTGCTGATTTTTTTTTTTTTTTTTTGGCTAGTGTATGTTTATGGAGATCTTGTTTAACACTCTTAGTGGGCGGAAGGAAACACCAATATAAAGTAGGTGTTTTCAGTGTAATCTTGTGGAACAATACAATATAAACAAGGGACACAAATTAGATGTAACCATCGGGACTAACTTAATGATTGTTCCGGAAGCAACAGTATTGCCAACATGGCGAAACATCATTATTGCCATGACATATACTTTAAGGATGCAATAGTTGCAGATAAACATACAAATATTATTATTATTAAGGGAGATATTTTAATGGTAAATTTACATAATAATGAAATATTCAGTATAACGGTACAAGGGAATAAATGTAGCAAACATAAGCAAAGTCTTTCTTGCACTTCAAACATACCACGGTATCTTTCATATACCAACACCTCCCCCCGCCAACCCCCAACCCCCACACGCTCATAGCGCACTCTCGAGCGGATTCCTTTCCTCTGAGTCTTTGAGAACGACGTGGGGTCACTTGGGGGATTTAATCTAAGGACTGCTTTTCTAGGTCGGAGCAAGGGGTTATGGAGGAGGTGGGGAAGGGGTCAAATTAGAGGGTGTAAGACATCACTGTCACCGAAGGGGGTAGGGGTGAGAAGGGGTATCACGTAAAAATAACCAAAAACGACAGATATTAGTGCATAATCCATAGTTTTCGAGGCTGCTGGGATGAGTAGTCACCTTCCGATGCCCTTTAAGTCCAAATTCAGCCCTGATAGCAAGGAGGGGTGAGAAGGGGTAAAAAATCAAATGTCAAAAATTATAGATGTTAGCATCTAATCCACAGTTTTCAAGGTCCCTAAGATGAATAGTCACATTCCCGATGCCCTTTAAGTCCATATTCAGCCCAAATAGGAATGGGGTGTGAGAAGGGATGAAATATAAAATGTCAAAAATGTTGGGCAATGTAATCGAAGCCACTATCTTACCAGGACAGTGAGAGAGTGAGAGGGAGAGGAAGTGAGAGAGAGAGAGTAGAGGGGGTGCTAGGGAGACCTTACCTTACCTTACGGACCTTACAGTTCGTTCGGGTTGCCCCAGGTCCCTCAGTGTGAGGCACCTCTGATGTCTACCAGAGAATTGCTAATGCATCTTCCGGTATATTTTGCATCTTCCAATCTTGGATGGTCTGGGATGCATCTTAGATATTTGTCAAGCTTATTCTTAAACACATCTACGCTCACTCCTGTTATGTTCCTCAGATGAGCTGGTAGCGCATTGAATAGATGCTGCATTATCGATGCTGGTGTTTGGTGGATTAATGTCCTGTGTGCTTTCCTTAGTTTTCCTGGTATAGTTTTGGGCACTATTAATCTACCTCTGCTTGTTCTTTCTGATATATTTAGCTCTGTGATGTTTTCGGTAATTCCTTCTATCTGTTTCCATGCCTGGATTATCATGTAGCGTCCTCTTCTCCTTTCGAGACTATATAAATTTAAGAACTGTAATCTTTCCCAGTAGTCAAAGTCCTTAACTTCTTCTATTCTAGCTGTAAAGGACCATTGTACACTCTCTATTTGTGCAATATCCTTTCAGTAGTGTGGGTACCATATTATATTGCAATTTTCAAGTGGACTACGTACGTACGTTTTATAAAGCATAATCATGTGTTCGGTTTTTCTTGTTTTAAAGTGCCGGAACAACATTCCCATTTTTGCTTTGCATTTTGCCAATAGTATTGCTATTTGATCATTACATAACATATTCCTATTTAACATCACACCAAGGTCTTTAACTGCTTCCTTATTTGTGATTGTCTTGTTATTAGGTCCCTTATATGCATATAGCATTCTTTCTTTATCACCAGAGTTTATTGATTCAAATTTATCAGAGTTAAATACCATTCTATTTACCTCTGCCCATTTATATATTTTGTTTAGGTCTCTTTGTAGCGCTTTCCTATCTTCATCACAAGTAATTTCTCTACTTATTCTTGTGTCATCGGCGAAACTTCTCACTACCGAGTCCTTAACATTACTGTCTATGTCTGCAATCATAATCACAAACAGCAAGAGAGAGAGAGAGAGAGAGAGAGAGAGAGAGAGACAGAGAGAGAGATGGGGAGAGGAAGTGAGAGGGAGAGAGTAGAGTGGGTGTTAGGGAGGAGAAAGAGGGAAAGAGTGAAGGAGAGCTAGAGAGAGTTTATTGTCTGTCATTCAGAGTTTTCTCAGGCAGTGCTGGGCTGGTCAGCTAGTATATATATATATATATATATATATATATATATATATATATATATATATATATATATATATATATATATATATATATATATATATATATATATATATATATATATATCTATATATATCTATCTATCTATATCTATCTATCTATACTATATATATATATATATATATATATATATTTATATATATATATATATATATATATATATATATATATATATATATATATATATATATTGCCTCTTTTATTTCTTTTGTTTTGCTCAATTTAATGTATATATATATTACAACTTTAATTCATCTAAGTATATATAGTATATTTATCATATTGATATTTCATCTCGAATCACATACAAATATTTAAAATATGCGAATTTCATATCGAATTTCATAGGCAACACAAAACTAAACAGGCTTTACCAAGTTTATCCATGCCACGAAATTTTGTATACGTTTTTCTTTTATTTCTTGTTGCTTTGCTCAGTTTAATGTAATCTTATCTAAGTTTTTACAAGTTTAATTCACAATCTAAGATAATAAGAAAGTATTTATCACTGTTGATATTTCATCTCGAATCACCGTGGAAATATTTAAATAACATTAATTTAATTAGGCAAGACAAAACCAAGCAGGCTTTTAGCAAGTTTATCCATGCCATTAATTAGTGCCTATTATTGATTGTCATTTTACTTTATTTTTTTTTCTTTGCTTGATTTACTCTACCATATTTTCATTACAAGTTCAATTGATTCTATCATAATAGTACACACTCTCTCTCTCTCTTCTCTCTCTCTCTCTCTCTCTCTCTCTCTCTCTCTCTCTGTACCCTATGCACATGAGTGTGTTCATCTTTTGGTTTGAAAGAATAAAAAATTTGAAGATACAGTAAAAATATAAACGAGCATATTATAGCACAAAAATAAATAAAAAGTGAAGGAGTATGTGTGTGTGTGTTACTGTACTTAGACTTTGATGTAAACATACCGCATTATTGTTCTGTCTGTCTGCCTGGCTCTCTCTCTCTCTCTCTCTCTCTCTCTGTGACAGCATTGTACATATCCTTAAATAAAATGTGAATTACTATATCATAGACACAAAAACACTTAACCAACAAGCTATATCAAGTCAGGTCTACTAAACTACAGTCGCCTCTGGGTCATCCTCCAATAAGCCATGAATTAGCCGTGGACAATAAGGTTTCAACCGAATTGATTTCAGATTTAGTATAATAGAGATTTGTGAAATGTTCAGTTCTGCTGAGGCTCCTCTGGTAGAATTTTTGGGACTGTGACAAAATGCTTCGGCAACAAGTTGCTTGTGATCCTCTGTGCAAACTTTTTGGGTCGACCAGTTTTTGGGGCATTAACAAGTGAGCAAGTAGTTGTTTCAGCTCATTTTTTTCTAATGGTTTCAGCATTGGAAGTCTTCCAATACTCTTTTAACACCCATTTTCTTGCATCAGTATTTAAATTATTTGCCATTATGGGTCATCTGAAAAGAAAGAAAATCAAATTTAATGAATTTTGTTATAAACTTTAATATAATGTAACACAAACGCCATAGTTGTAATAAACACCATTGTCATAGTGTAACCCTAACACAAACTCTATTCCACCTACTGTCCACCTAATTTTGACTTAACCAGTATATATATATATATATATATATATATATATATATATATATATATATATATATATATATATATATATATATATATATATATATATATATATATATATATATATATATATACCTTTAACAGGTACTTCAG
>NC_089795.1:6338313-6345813 GCF_040412425.1 Macrobrachium rosenbergii | reverse complement strand
TTATTTTATTTTGGGGAGACAGGTAGGGGGAAGAACATCAGATTGCAAGAACATAAAAAAGCGGTTAGGGACTTCTCTCAAAACAGCGCTATTGCTAAACATTGTTGGGAGAATAATCACGTCATGGATTGGGAGGGAGCTAAAACTATACATAGAAGTAGTCAAGTAGGCCATAGAAGGGTAGTGGAGGGGGCTTTGATAAATATTTGCAATACATTAGATGGCAATAAAGCCTTTAGGCAGGAGGACCTACATACAGACAGGCTAGTCTGCCATTCCATAAATTTAAATTTCAGGCAGTTTCTCGAGGCCCCTGATACTGTGTCTTCCTCATCTCTCCCCGCACAGGTTGTCGAAGTGGCAGTTGTCGCAGAAACAACAGGCACCGATGCTGAAAGTCGTTCTCCACCCACGAACCACCTAGTCACCAGTGATGAGCACCGTACGCTCGAACGACAGCCGTTAAGAAGATCACAACGGTTGGCCCACAGATACGGGAAAACAGCCATTACGTAACTGCCAAGTCCACACTGAAAGAGAGTTCGATGTTTTCCTGGATCGACTATCACCAAAATTCTTTTCAGCGTGTCTTTTTAAGAAAAAACTAGTATTTTGATTCAGTTGGCTGAAGAAGACCGTTGCGCAAACGGTCGAAAGCTCCCTCGTTTTTATCCCCTTTTTTGTATATTTTTGTATCTTAAAATATACAATTTATCAATTATATTATTGCGGCTTTTTTTCATATATATATTTATATATATATAAAAGTTTTCCCACTACCTCACATATTTCCGCAATGTCGAATTCACGTTACCTTTGGAACATTAAAAGCAAATTTGCCTGGCTAGGATTCGAACGTAAATGTTCAAACTCAAAATTCATAGGTTCGAATCTTGGCCAGGGTAGATACACATCAAGTGTAATCAACACTTGGGATATGGATTATTCCTAAGCCAGAGTGAATTCAGCATAAGTGGTGTTTATGGAATATATATATATATATATATATATATATATATATATATATATATATATATATATATATATATATATATATATATATATATATATGTATATATATATATATATATATATATATATATATATATATATATATATATATATATATATATATATATATATATATATATATATATATATATATATATATATATATATATATATATATATATATATATATATATATATATTATATATAAAAGTATATAACATATTTATATATATATATATTTGGATATTTGATATTGTATATATATACATATATATATATATATGATGTATATATGTATACACCTTCATGTATTTTGTATATGTATATATATATAGTGTTTTATATATATGTATATATATATATATATATATATATATATATATATATATATATATATATATATTATATATATATATATATATATATATATATATATATATATATATATATATATATATATATATATATATATATATATATATATATATATATATATATATATATATATATATATATATATATATATATATATATATATATATATATATATATATATATATATATATATATATATATATATATATATATATATATATATATATATATATATATATATATATATATATATATATATATATATATATATATATATATATATATATATATATATATATATATATATATATATATATATATATATATATATATATATATATATATTATAGTCGTCCTGGGCCTCTGTAGGCTCATAGGGCAGGGGCTGATCCCCTGTTTCTTAGGCCAACAGCCAGCTGGGGGACAGGTCCCAATGCCTATGACATGTGGCCAATGTATTGCCACGCCCACTGTTCAACTCCCCAGCCCGAGGGCTATTACCTATTCTCCCACTGAACCTCTCGGTTTTTTCGGACCGTTAGGTTGATGGGCTACCGAATTTGTGCAGTGGCTCAATCTGAGCCATCAGTGAGCTGCATGATTTGAACCCCACCCTTCTCGACTGGTTGCCGAGAATCATACCACTGAGCCACCACAGCAGCTCTCTCTCTCTCTCTCTCTCTCTCTCTCTCTCTCTCTCTCTATATATATATATATATATATATATATATATATATATATATATATATATATATATATATATATATATATATATATATATATATATATATATATATATATATATAGCATATATATATATATATATATATATATATATATATATATATATATATATATATATATATATATATATATATATATATATATATATATATATATATATATATATATATATATATATATATATATATATATATATATATATATATATATATATATATATATATATATATATATATATATATATATATATATATATATATATATATATATATATATATATATATATATATATATATATATATATATATATATATATATATATATATATATATATATATATATATATATATATATATATATATATATATATATATATATATATATATATATATATATATATATATTAGGCCAACAGCCATATGGTAGCTAGCAGTCCTATTCTCCTACTGAGGGCAGTCAGGTTCAAATTCCACCACTGAATGGCAGCTCATACCTATAATATATATATATATATATATATATATATATATATATATATATATATATATATATATATATATATATATACTGATGGCTCATATACATATATATATATATATATATATATATATATATATATATATATATATATATATATATATATATATATATATATATATATATATATATATATGTGTGTGTGTGTGTGTGTGTGTGTGTGTGTGTGTGCCATGCGTTCGCCCATGCATATATGTATACCTCTTTCCAAGTAGTGCTGGTGGCTCAAGAATGAGCTATCATTTCGGCTTATATGATTGTGGCATCTTTTTGATCTACTGATAATTTTATGTAATCAAGAGTCAAAAAGTCAAAATATCTTACTAATATTTAAGTAAAAACTGGCTACTTTCTTGTACTAGACAGGTCAAATTTTCTCAACCATATCTCATAATGAATTTACTTTGTTTACTGGTATTTCAGACTTTTTTGACTCTTGGTTATTACCTATCATGGCTTGTCAAAAAACCACTTAAATATTGAGCCTCTTGCAGCTTTAGATAATGAGATTACGAGGATTCTTTAATGCTTCGATTAAACAGAAACAACTGTTCTTTCGAACTTCCACTTCAACAATGAGGCATTTAACCACCACTGCGCTTGATAATAATCTTATGGGTTCTTAAGTATGAGTCTAATATACTTTTCATGTAAGAGAGAGAGAGAGATTGATATTTTTAAAATTTACCACACTTTTATAACGATTCCATATTCAGGATGTTTCCCTTGTAAATAATGTATTTGCTTAATTCAGTTGACCATGAAGAAACTGATTATTCATTTTAATGAAGTGGGAAAACATTTAAAAAAAAAAAACTTTGCAAAATGGTAATTGATTTTGGTGTGGCTGCCATTCATCATTTTTGTGACTGCAAGGGTTAGAACATCACTTTGGTTGAGGACATTCAATCCATGAGAGGGAATGAAGTGAACAACGCAACGCTTCTGAATGGCTTCTCTGAGTTTAAACTCAAATATGCAAGACTTTGTTTGAGAGTGCTGTCAGTTACATCAATATTCTTTAATATATCTGGGGACTATGGAGGTTAGAATATGAACTCATCAGGTGTCAGAGTATTAAATGGTAGTTCATTCTAGACAAATGTGATAAATTACGACCGTAAAAGCGGGTTTCATCGTGTTTGAAATCTCAATTCATTACAGAATTTCCCTACTTGATAATAATCCAACATAAGTGGGAAAAAATCAACACATCATTAACTAAAACAATAGTATGTAAGTTGGACTGTTATCGATATCCAGTGGTGACCTGGGCCAGATACCCCAAAAAGGTCGTCTTCTCAAATATAGCAATACTTTCCTTTCCTCTTGCTCTCCTTATTTCAAAACCTTTATAATTAGTTAAAATGTAAACCACACTGCAAAATATAATCAGTATTGGATTTAAGTCTTTATGCAAGAATTTGGTTTTATTGCATTCAGTCTTTGGTAAACTGTAATAACTGACTAATATGTGATGCAAATGGGGTATGTAGAGGTTTACATTAAAAGGTCTGTGAATGCTAGTATCATTTAAAGTATGAGGCATGTAAACATATAAAGGAATCAACGTAGTTCAGTAATAATTCCTAGTACTAACAGCAATATTTCTATTATGATTCGATAGAACTGTACTGCGTTAGGGTAAGATTAAATGGAAAACATTGCTATCAAAGATTTTATGAGATTTTAGATTGCACATCTTTTTCCTCAAATGTCGACTTTCATACAGGAATATTATTCTAATGTATGCTTGCAATCAGTCTCAAGCCTTACTAACCATACCGAAAAGAGAGGAGTGAACTGTGACGCAATTTTTAACCAGTCATCAAATGAAGTTTGGCCTCACTGGGAAAAAGGGAGGTTATTTGCTTTGTATATTTTTCATCTTCATGTTTTAAAACCATGCTGACAGACAGACAAAATATGTATATTTTAGCAGACAAAAGACAATTGTAAGAAAAACACAAATTAATTTAAAATTTGGGCGGTAAATGTGTTTACAAAACAATTATAATTTGTGCTGCCTGAGAAAATTTTAAGTAAAATTTTATAAGTGCACACTGGCAGGGTTCTTAATTGCAGATACGTCTTGGGCTTCCTTAGGGGATTGTTTTAACAATCGTCAGCTGAGTCGAACGACTACACTGAGGAGTTTAGAGTAAAATTATAAGTTCTTTTCTTTATATGATTTTTGACGTCGGATATTAGTATAGGAACTTATCTGTACATTTCCTAACTTATCATTCCCTGACTAAATTATATCTTGTTTTATCTATTGTCTGGAACCCTGTCCTATTCTCTTATCTATCGAAATCTATCTGGCTAAGATTTTGCGAGGGGGTTACTCTGCACAACGAAGTAGTCCCAAAGGTGGCTTTGAGGCAGAGGCTACAGACCAATCACACTAACAATAACAAGAAAGGTTTTAAGATGGCAGACATGGGGAGCGGTCAACTAGGGCTCCCAAAATGTCGGGTGAATCCCGTTAGCACAAAACAAATTCAAAACAAATGCTCGGCGGAGGAATACCAATCTTCAAGGCGTTTTTCTCAAGTCAATTGCACAAAGCACTCGAATTCCTCTCACAAAAACGAACTAAGCAAATGCAGGAATACAGATTTACTCTAAATATACCAACATTGCAAAGGATTTTACGTTAAGGAGGTGGAAAACGAAATTACTATACAATGCTTGTGTCTTTTGTTATTGTCTTTCTCGCGTGGAACTAATGCCGTCCACTGCCATCACACTTAAGGAGTGGCCACTAGCAAGACAAGGAAACAGACCTGTGACGTCCTGACGGGACTGAACTTACTTTACTGAAGAATGCAGATCATCATGAAATTAACTATTGCCGTTCGTTTGCTAATTTAATGACACAGGATTTTGATATAATTCTCACTATCTAAACACACTTATTAACGCCGTCACGCTCGATACAGGCCTCGTAGATGGGAACGCGGTTGCTGAATTTGAAATATAACGACCTCGTCAAATTTTGTCCCCTATCCTACAAGAGATACGTTAGGCGCCCTTCACCGTTCGTTTGTCGCTCACTAGTTAACTCATTTAAAAAAATCAATATCATGCATTAATCCTTGGCCGGGGAAAATAGCAAAATATTAACAATTACACGATAACTCGGCCCACGACCTTTGCTGGAATGTACACACTTGGTATCCGAACGCAGCAAAAGTGCTTCTTCTTAAGATTTTGCAAATTGTGAATTACTCTGCTCTCAATGCACACTTTCCTACCTACGCTAATTTCTTAATTATAACTGGTATTCTTATTATTATTATTATGTCGTGTGCTGTCTCCTTGTTTGGAAGAGTAACATTAAATTAAATATCTGACTTTTCTCTTTGGAATTAATGTGTAATTAAATTTTTTTTCTCCAGATTCTTTCTCTAAATTAATTAGATCCTAAGCAAGCTCGTCAATGTTACATGTGGGGGCTTGGCTGATGAGTTTAGTACTTGATTAACGTAATTTATGAGGCCCTGAGTGCCAAGAACACATGTAACCTCTCATTTAAAGCTAAAATTTAACCTCAAAGACAGACAATTAATAATGGGATAAGGTCGCCAGTTGAGAAGAAAACCCCGACACACAGAATATGCACTTAGCTAGGAAATTACTTGAACAATCGCCCCAACTTCGGACGAAGTCAATTTACCCTTTTTTTCAGTAAGGTTTTAACACAATGGATTATCGTACGCAGTTAACACTAGTAAAAGGCTATTCCTCTTCCGAACAATGCTGAAAATTACTTATTTAATCTTCCCTAAATCCTAGTTACTTCACGGGAATAGTTGAATGTCACTAAGCAATATAAATTATTCTTAATCTACACATCATAAAGGTAACGTGGATACCTAGAGATACTAGCAAATCGGCAAAACTTTGCCAAAATTCAAACTTACCGTGGACGAAGGTTCTTTGCGCATACAATGGACGATCAGAAGTCTTGATAATCGCCGTCTCCCAATTCACTAATAGCAAGGAAAAAAAGAGGGTAAGTAGTACAAGGTGGTAGTACATAAGACGCGTGTCTCTCGCGCGCATGCTAATTTCTCTCTGACCCGTCTCCGGTCAAGCAGGGTGGCTGGCAGCATCCGTACGCCCTTATGCCCCGGGGCAGTGTGAAAATTTGACAGAGACATCGCCAAATGCATAGGATAAAGGAAAAGACGCTTAAGTCCACCGTTATTAGAGGTTACTGTGTTAAAACATTCCCTGTGGGTTAGGCCCCTATGCTAACGAAAACGTTATTTTTTTTTTTTTTAAATAAACAGCGCTATCTCTGCTTAGGAAAAGCAAAGACGCCTTTTGGTCTTTGTTCACGTTATTTTCCTAAATAAAATGCATAGAGGGCGGATTTGGCAGAATATTTATATATATATATATATATATATATATATATATATATATATATATATATATATATATATATATATATATAGTATATATATATATATATATATATATATATATATATATATATATATATATAGTATATATATATATATATATATATATATATATATATACATACGTACATATATATATATATATATATATATGTATATATATATATATATATATAAATATATATATATATATATATATATATATATATATATATATATATATATATATATATATATGAGAAAGATATATATATATATATATATATATATATATATATATAAATAGAGAGAGAGAGAGAGAGAGAGAGAGAGAGAGAGAGAGAGAGAGAGAGAGAGAGAGAGAGAAATGTGTGCGTGTATGTATAAATAAAAACACTCTGAATGTCCATCTATGAA
>NC_089795.1:6322036-6327036 GCF_040412425.1 Macrobrachium rosenbergii | reverse complement strand
AAATATTAATAGAGGTCTTAGGTGAAGACTGTATTTCGAGACCTGTTGATTAAGACTGTGAACATTGCTGTTTGGAGGTAGGAAACATCTTAGATATCCCAAACTGTAGACTGTTCTTTTCATTTAACATATATCTCACTGATATCAAGCATTTATTACATTGTGTGTACTTCATAAGTAACATGGTTGGAATTTCCATATTTTTATTTTTTATTCATTTGTTTAACAAGAGTTTTATTTGACTTCTTCAGATGTTTCGCTGAGAAAGAGGTTAAAGATGTACTCATTGGGACTGTACTGGACTTTGACTTATTTTGACCTACAGTCACCGCAAATAGAAATCGGACCTACTTGGCAACTGGTAGCATAAACTTGGTTATCATCAAGGAAATAAATAAAACAAACATAATAGAGAATAGTAGCACCTATTTTAATATTTAGTCATATTCCCCTTGGCTTTAAGAACAAGTTTGAGTCGTTTAGGCATGCTGTCAGCCAGTTTCTGGAAGTATTGCAAAGACATTTCATTCCCCCAGATTGTTGTGATTTCTTGTTGCAGGCGCATGAGGGATGATGTGTTGCACGACTGAAGCTTCTTTTTCATGACCTTCCACCCATTTTCGATTGGGTTGAGGTCAGGACTGTTACCAGGCCACTGTAAGACCTCAATATTGTGATCAGTGAGCCACTTGGTAACTTTCTTGGCCTTATGACATGGAGCACCATCGTGCATGAAGACAGTGCAGCCGTGAGTCTCATATGAAGGCAGGAGGTGATCTTCAAGAACTTGAATGTAGCAGTCAGAATTCATTGTAACATTTTTTGGGAGGAAGTGCAATCCTCCACGACCTCTTAAACCACTGAAACATCCCCAAATCATGACAGATTCGGGGTGCTTGACGGTGGCAATTCTGTAGGCAGGGTCCAATCTGCTGACTGAAGATGGCCGTCTTACTGTGGTAGAACGGCCCTGAATACACTGGAATGGTGATTCATCTGACCACATGACCTTCCTCCAGTCATCAGCTGTCCAGTGGATGTATTTCTTGGCGAAATTCAGTCGAGCTTTCTTCATACGATCTGTCAGAAGAGGTTTGCATGCAGCACGGCGGATGGGCAGCTGGAGGTCCTCCTGGAGACGGTGTTGGATGCAGCAGATTGATACATCTTTTAAGAGGATTGGGTGACTTATTTTTAGCTGAGAAGCTGTAAGACAAGGGTTATTACGTAGTTCTCTCACAAGAAGATGATCAGTGGCCTTGGAAGTCTTCCGTGGGTGTCCAGGATAAGGTTTTCTTGGGAACGACGTTGGGTGGTAGGTCACGAGCGGCAGCCAGCAGCAACATTACGGTTGACTTTGCTCGGCCAGTACATCTATAGATTTCTTTAATAGGCGTTTTCTTGCCTCCAGGCTAATATGCGAGCCTTCTCTTCCTTATTCATGTGTGCATGACCCATATTTAGGGAATATATAAAGAATTAAAAGGCAAGAAGTGCTCCAGTCCAAATACTGGGATCTTGGGGGCAGAGCAAATCAAAGCAATAACCTTTCGGTTCGCTGTCTGGGTCAGCACTGAGTCCTGAGGCACACATCTCCCACACACTAGCACAGGAGAGTTGCCAGATATCACCAGCCAACTCTAGCTCAAACCATAGGGCGGGAAATGCAAATAGATTTCGGACATCTAAACAGTGGATTCTTATGGGTTAGGTCCGATTTCTATTTGCGGTGGCGGTATTGTTGGAAAACATTTTAAAGAGAACATTCAGTTGAATATGGTGGACTTTAAGATGTATAATCAATTGGTGAACATTAGTATTCCATTTGATTTCATCTCTTGTTTCTTGCAATCCAGTTATGTTGGATTTTTCGTCAAATAAATTATTTTAGGTAATGCTTGTTTAGCTGTAGACCTGAGAGAGAGAGAGAGAGAGAGAGAGAGAGAGAGAGAGAGAGAGAGAGAGAGAGTGTGTGTGTGTATGTACGAATGTACGTTACCAGTAGCCTTTTTGATGCAGTCATTATCAAGCTACCAATAGATGGGACTTCTCACCTTTGTAGAAAAAGGTAAGCAATGAAATTTCCTCTCAACTGTGTAACACACACACACACACACACACACACACACACACACACACATATATATATATATATATATATATATATATATATATATATATATATATATATATATATATATATATATATATATATATATATATATATATACACACACACACATATATATATATATATATATATATATATATATATATATATATATATATATATATATATATATATATATATATATATATATATATATATATATAATCTAAAATATATATTATATATATATATATATATATAATATATATAATAATCTATTTTTTATATATATAAAAGAGTATATGTATGTATGTGTTAAATGGAAATTTCATTTTTTCTTAGCATCACTTATGGCATACAGCTTATCATATAAGCTTATTTTACCACTATGTGAGTGAGATAGAGTAGATAGAAGAAACAAAAAAAAAACAATATGATTAAAACTTCTCCTACAATTGCAAGTGATAATAAGATACAATGATTATGAGTATAAAAGACAAATGTAAAAGTCGCGATTAGGCTTGGTATCGTTCTCCTCTTTTTTTTATATAGAGAAATTCACGAAATTTTTTCAGGAAAACAGTAATATTATGATATTTTTAATACAGCGCTCTCATTTAACTATTTCATAAAGAGATAATCTCATTCGTGAAGGTAACTGACACTGAACAATACATGAAATACAAATTTAGAAAATCAATATTCTGATATAAGACCAGAATCATTCTTAACCATACATAGAGAAATATTAACAGGTAACCGAGGCATTAAGAGGCGTATTTCGAAGTTACCAAAGAAACCCCCACAGGTGAGGTATGCGCACTCATTTATACTCAGGTTTTGGCAATTAGTATGTGAACAAGTTTTCTTAATTTATCAACATGGTTAGCAACGAAGTCACAAAGTGAATCTAATAGAAGAGTAAGTCGGTCCTTCATAGCTTTAACACCGAAATGCTGGGCAAGAAACAATAAAAATTCTAATAGGAACGCTTTCATCGTTTTAATTTTTCAGTGTTAAAACTTGTTTGAAAAACAAGTAAATTTTGTAGGTAACAGGAATGATCCGTTTAAGAAAGCAATAAATGAACTTGAAACAGAAAATAAAAAAGAAAGTAAATACAATAGCAGTACACTCTACTCAGAAACATTTCTTGTAGAACTCAACACATTCTAAAAACGTAAATAATAAAGGAAATAAATCCTTAGTGAAAGCACCGATGGCATAGGTACTCTTATATCTTGCAAATCCCAGCTATGTGATGAATGCCTATCCGAATCACATAAAAGGAAAAATTAAAACAACCAAACGACCTCAAGTTTTGAAAAAATCGTTATGATAACGACTTAAAATTATCGTTAGTTTGAGAAAATTTAATTAGATTTTCCCCATAGTTTTCCCTTTGTTCCTTCGCTCTCGTCGATGAGGTGGTGAGCACCTTGCAGGTTGTTAGGTCCAGCCCAGTCCTTCGAAATCCGCTGAGTTTTCTAGTCCAGTATAAGTTTATTTCTGAGCTGTTCAATACTGAAACCACAGTTTGTTATTAAGAGTAGGATTTGGGAAAGGGAAAGCTCCTAACAACTGAGTGATACACCCAGACTTGGATTCCTGTACAGCCCTTAAATCATAATAAATTTTAAAGGGACTTCACTCTCTTTTGTTGTTTTGCTATTGTTCTTGGTCTGACTAACATGTGGGGATATCGTGAAGACGTCAACACCGTTTTGTTAGTCCAAAATATACAAATGGTGGCATTTTTCACAATGAGCCAATCGTTACACATTTATAGCCACCATATCCACTGCTATAAATTAAATTAAATCATGAGTTATTTGCATTCAGCGTAAATGCAGTTGGTGACCGTCATCCTGCCGTATTGTAGCCGGCTTACAAGGAACTGTTTAAAATATGGCCATGGTCTTTAAAACTGGTTCGCTAGGGGAGCTCTGGCAACTAAATCATCCTACCTGTAAAAATTATGAGTGATCCCTGCACTTCAAAGACAAGTTGCTACTCTGGACACCTTACAACTAGTTATTTAACTTTTTTAAAACAGGGAATGAGGTATATTGATATAAATATGGCTTTAGTGACACTTCAATCAAACTGAAATGTTACAAATGTTTGCGCTGATGATGACATTAAAATTCACTCCGGAGTTCGATGTTAGCTCAAACCATCAAAAGAAAAAAATCATTACCAATGGAGTTTGCCGTTTCTTTAACCCGTAAACAATGTTTCCATCTATAGTCAAGTAATTATGGGGCATATGGGATGGCTTCCGATTAAATTCATGGAGACCGAATGAAAAAGTGTGACAAAAGAAAATAAAAAAGAAAATATGATGATAACTTGGCTGAAAACTATCAACTTGCCCATCATGATTACACAGTTTTATGACAATTTGAAAGAGCACTTTATCTTCACGATGGTGAAGTTCAATGAGGAAGAGGAAAAAAGTGTGGCTTCGTCCTACAGGTGGAACAGTTGAAGAGTTGGGAATATGTAAGCAGGAAGCAAACTCCAAAGCTAAGCAGTGGAGGGAGAAAACAGTCAAACCGTTGAACTGAAAGCTATTGATTTCTACAGAGGGTATGTAGGAATAGGTATTTTAACCAGTGTTACGAAGTGGCTATAAGAAAGTCAGGTCACGGGTCATTTTCCTTGAGCCCTGTCTATATCGTATATAGAGGGAAGTGAGAGGAACAAAGAAAGGGACTGTTAGAGACAAGATCATGAGAGGTGTCACTGATCAAACAAATGAAGATGGTTGGGGAGGCAAAAGAGAAGTAAATGAAATCCTGACTAAAGCGTAAAAAGACGAACAGTAAATATATAATACGGATTGTCATAACCAAGCAACAACTTCATAAGTTTTAAAAACACCTTA
>NC_089795.1:6312036-6317036 GCF_040412425.1 Macrobrachium rosenbergii | reverse complement strand
GTTGCACTAATATTTAATAGTTTGAGAAACTGGACAACAAGATGAAAGAAAGAAAGCGGGAATGGAGGTAAAAGTAGAATGTTAAAAGTGGGTGCAACTGGTGGCCAAAGGAACGCTTCCAACATACTTTGGTAATGCCTACAGTACACCACTTGCAGTTCACCGATGGTGACGATGAGGACAACGGTAACTTTTATTATAAAAATTATACCATAAAATGGAAACAACAAAGGCAACGATAACATCTTCGACTGCAAGAAAAACATTAACGGTAATACAATTTGCATATTTAGGGATACGGAAATAGTAATCCCGGATTAAGTTAAAAAGCTTAGGCAGCAGATATGTTACTTTGATTTTAATTAAACAGCAGTATATTGTATGCTAATGCATTCCCATCTACATGTGAAATTTCTTACTCAGAAATATATCTTATTCAACGGATAGTAATTATTTGTTATTATTATTATTATTATTATTATTATTATTATTATTATTATTATTATTATTATTATTATTATTATTACTGCACTTCATTTACACTCGGCAACTGAAATTAAGTAGCAGTTTTCATTAGTTTTCTTTCATCGAGTTTTTACATTATTTTTTTCGGAAAAACATAATCTCGCTAAATTTACTACAGAATATGATTATACAATGCAAATTATGTTATATAAGTTGAATCTGCTAAACAAAAGCGTTTAGATACCTAATAGCACCGTATGTGTATGAAGTAATCGTAATTTCTCAGATGGACTTGTTCATAGAGATCTGGAAGATAGATCGGGGATTGCTGGTTGCGGCAGCCTGCTCGGTGTCATGACGAAAATATTTCCTTGCTTTCCTTTAGGGACAGGGCATCATCATAAGTGGTAATGGTAACTGATCTAGTTTCTAGAAATTTATGTTGGTATTTCAAAGTGTTGAAAGTTAGCTGACGTCAATGTCTGTTCTCTAGACCTTGATGCTCCCATTACAAGTAGTGTGGTCAGTCTATGCGGCTGCATTATTTGCCGCGAAACTAAAAGACCTCCCGATGCATTAGCATTTTTGCACGATATCAAACTTTCGTTGCCTGTGCAGTAGATCGTAAGTTATTTGTGGCGATAAATATTTTTATTTTCCACGGCTTTCTCGTGAATGTTTTGTCGATGAAAATCGATCTTCAAAAGTTGAGACCATATCAAGTAAATAAGAGTGACCAATGCCTATGGCTGAATTTTTCCAGCTTTTTGAGATCTTTGAATGTTACAGCAACTGTCGAATCAAATCAAGACTAAGGTATGAATTTCGTAGAGAACTAATTTGAATGCCATGGGCACTTCACACTTTATTTAGTAAAATAGTAAAGCACGAACTTGGCAACTCTGCCACCCGCTTTCCTATGAATGTGTCCACCACAAGTCCACCACCAGTACTATAATCTCTCTCTCTCTCTCTCTCTCTCTCTCTCTCTCTCTCTCTCTCTCTCTCTCTCTCTCTCTCTCAACTTCTGAAACCTAATTTATAAACATATTATCACTTTGTCCTCAAAGAAAATATAATGAATGAAGTAGCTATAAATAGGCCTATGCTTACACAAGAGCAGACTTTGTTCTCTCTCACTCCACTTCTAAAATATACTTTACAAATATATTATCACTCAGTCTCAAAGGAAATATAATGAATTAGGTATCTCTACAAATAAGCCTATGCTTACGCAAACGAAGACGTTGCTCTCTCTCTCTCTCTCTCTCTCTCTCTCTCTCTCTCTCTCTCATCATAATATTGCATTCATTCCTATATTGTTCCACACGATTTTCCTTGGATATTGCCCAAATTTTTTACATTTTCTCTCACCATAAAAAATTGTGTTTTCAGTTACTCATTAATTCTATTTCCTTTTGATATCATTACGTCAAGTATGAGTGAGGTTTCTCGGTTGGTGGTAAATAAGAATGATTGATATTCTGTTCTGAACTGCCGCTACAAAAATATCTTGAACGAATAATGTAGAGTACTAGAGTCTGTTAATGCTTTTTGATATCAATGATTATGGTGCTGTAGAATCTTTCTGACTGAAGATTGTAGAAATCAAGTAAACACAACAAGAGTTTGAAGCCTCGCCCTCTTTATTAGAGTTCCCAGATGACACATTATTCAGCAATACGTGTCGGATAATTTAAGAAAACTGATATTTAATATTTGTTGCCGAGTGTGCATGCATACCTAAGGAACGCGATGAATTACTGTTGGTGTGACATTCCGGATTAGAATGTCCTTTGTTGATAAGTAATAAGATTCCGCCTTCATTTTCAAGATTCAGGTACATTTTATGAATCGTTGCACCACGGGGGAGTGAGATATTATTTCGCAGAGTCCCTCGTGCATTCATAGCAAAGAACCCTCAGATCCAATGTCTCTCTCTCTCTCTCTCTCTCTCTCTCTCTCTCTCTCTCTCTCTCTCTTCACCCTAGCTGCCTCTTGAAACAGCCGACTACCAATGTTTACTATCTCTGCATCCCGAGGACAATCTAGAAGAATGATTGACGATCAAGTATTCTCTCGGTCTGTCTATCTGTCCTTCTCTCTCACACGCACCCACTCACACACAACTGCCCAATCATTACATTTTCCCGTTTCTGGTGATTTTATATATATATATATATATATATATATATATATATATATATATATATATATATATATATATATATATTAAATATATATATATATAAGGAATCTTAAACAGTAAAGGAACTATAAGTCAAAACAATAATCCTAAAATTATTTGCAGGAGTCATGAAATAGTGTTACAAAATCGTATTTTAACCTGTCTAACTACGCGTTGCCTCGACAGACACACCTTCACACATGGAAACATCCACATAAGTTAAGAACTGGAAAAATTTACCTTCAAATTCTTGGCAAAAAAAAAAAAAAAAAAAAAATTGAGTTGAATTGGGCCATTATGGTATTGTCATTTTATCATATACTCATAAGAGTTAATGTAATTGGAAACAAAATGAGAGTAAATTTTAGCCCTCAGGTAGATCTGAACATGCCTTCAGGATGCTTTGAGGTGTCAGCACACAGCGTAATCAACAATGGCGCAGCAGAATACTTTTCCCTCACGGTCAGAAGTCATCGTCATGTGTGCCTACCGCTGTCGGCTTTAATCATATTGTTATACTTTTCTATCTAGCAGACGTACTACAGTTCATATTGTGATTCACATTCATGTATATTCATAAAAAAGCGCTTTAAAATCACGTATATATTATTTTTTATCAGATGCGCAATGTATAGTAATTATTATTTTCATTGCAAAACAGGACAACAATAATAATAAGATTTAGATTATGGATTCTATTTGATTTGATCAAAATCAGTGTAAAATAAGCGAATCACTTATAAGGGAACGAAAAAATTGAAGTGGATTTCGTTGCCTAGTGAGTAAAACTTCGATGAAAATGAAAACAGCCTTGAAAAAGCAAACCATTAAAACTTACTGAACCGATTAAAAGAAAGTTCCCGTCTTGAAAACCGTTAACCACTTTAAAAAAAACTTCTTTATATATGATGTATATATATATATATATATATATATATATATATATATATATATATATATATATATATATATATATATATATATATATATATATATATATATATATATATATATATATATATATATATATATATATATATATATATATATATATATATATATATATATATATATTTTTTTTTTTAAAATATAATTGTTTTATAGAATATAACTCCAAAATGAAGATATTACGTAAGAACAAAAAAGAATCACGGCCGTAGGTGCGTTCTCAGGGAAGAAAATTCATTTCAGATTGAGCGCAGATCCGCCTTAGAACTTCTGAAGCTTAGCCGACCGTCATTATAGCTTTAATTAAGCTGGCGAGGAAGGCGATGTATCATAAAAGTAATGTATTTCTTGTAATTTTTGATGTTTTTCATATAATACATTAAGTAGCGTGACCATCACATTACTTTTCCTGATTTACGAATGTCTGTTACAAATGCATTTGAATATTTCTAATCACATGAACACATTACACTTGCTATTAAAGCTCTTTACGGGCTTAGCCATAGCAAGTACTTCTGAACTTTCTTGTAGCATTCGTAGAAACATAAAATCCAAATTATATCCAGATCAATGAAATTGCATAAACAAAGAGAGAGAGAGAGAGAGAGAGAGAGAGAGAGAGAGAGAGAGAGAGAGAGAGAGAGAGAGAGAGAGAGTTGTGAAAAATCTATTGAAAAATTATCTGGAAGTCATTTCTGGAAGGAAATTTGATTCAACATAATGTTAGAAATGAACAAAAGCCAGATGAGCAAATTTAAATCCACCGCAAGTCTTCCGCTTTAACTGTTTTAAGGAACTTATTACTCCAAAGTAAAGTAACGAACAAAATGCTTCAAGTCATTACTTAACAAAGCATCAGTTTCAACTGAAGCAGTATTCTTGAGCTGTCTATCTGTCTACTTACTCCTTGAAAAAAAAAAAGTCATTTTCAAAATAATGTTCCAGTGACTTCATGTTCCCATTTTGCTGGAGAAAAGAAAACTGTTCATATGCAAAACAAAATGAAAAAGATGGATGAATAATGATGTCCAGTTCTTTTTGCGGATGAAGAACTGCAATAAAAAGGACAGTGGAAACGAGAATCAGCTGAATTCTTCATTTCATGAAAGCCCATATCATTCATGACACGATGAAAGAATGCAGGATAGTTGAAGTCTGTCCTATAGAGTGAATATGCATAATCCATTGTTATATTGACAGATAATTTGAAAAACTCATGGCAGACGAGAAAATTAAATTCATAAATTGGACGATGAATTTTAAAGAGGCCTTGATAAAAGAAAAATAATATTAATAGTTAATGGAATAAAAAGTTCATAGAAGCTTGGCTGAAACTCTTACATAAAGCTAACTGGTACTTTTCTGTAATACAAACATTTACACTGTTCTTATTTTGAGG
>NC_089795.1:6162036-6302036 GCF_040412425.1 Macrobrachium rosenbergii | reverse complement strand
ATCTTGCGAAACACTGCACGAATGACCTTGTGTATAATCTTGAATCTAAAATAACCCACCAACCTCTTCCTGAAACTTGAGAATCAGCAATTGCTGATAGTCGAGATAGTTCGTCTTTTATATCCCTGTTATCATAAACTCTAGTTCCTCATTGGATGGGTCGGTACCGTTCTCAGCTAGCACTCTGCTGGCTAGCATTCGAGTCTCCGACCGGCCAATGAAGAATTAGAGGAATTTATTTCTGGTGATAGAAATTCATTTCTCGTTGTAATGTGGTCCGGATTCCATAATAAGCTGTAGGTCCCGTTGCTAGGTAACCATTTGGTTCTTAGCCACGTAAAATAAATCTAATCCTTCCGGCCAGCCCTAGGAGAGCTGTTAATCAGCTCAGTGGTCTGGTAAAACTAAGATATACTTAACTTTATCATAAATTCTTCCTCCCAAAATTTTCTCTTTTCTTTATGTATTTTTAGTTTTTTTTTTTTTTTTCTTTTAATACAGGCCGGCACTCAAACCCTAGTTGAGATCCTCGGAGTACCACTAACTTTCTTCCCCTTGCTGAAAGTTCCAGTGACGTGCATGGACGCTCGTAAAAGCAAAAACCACTACTTTCTCTAAACACAGTTCCTCTTTCAATAAACATACTAGAAGATGTCGTGATTACGTGCAGAGAAGCTGAACCACTTTGGGCAAACATTGCTGTGACCTGACCTTGCCTTGGAAGGGTAGCAAGCTAAGACTACCGGAAGATCCACCTAATCGCTGCCTGGCGAGACTCCAACGCACTCAGTAGACGAAAAATAGGAAAAAAAAAAAAATAATTTCATTATTGCATTATATTTTAACTACAACCACGGTTCTGAGATTTTCGCTTCTCCTCCCTTTTCAGTCAAATTTCCACCAAAAGGAATTTTAAATTTCCTTTTCCTTAATATTCCTATCGGGAGGAAACTATCGTTTTTCGCTGCCAGCCATATTAAATCATTCTGTTTGTACACGCTTTAATTAGATCTTTATTATGTTCTTCCTTGTGTGAATTTCAATTCACTGAGTATAATAAAATCTTATCTAATCAGAGCTGAAGGCTGCTGAATTTGGTTCTCACTGAAGAAAGAATAGTAGATAAAAGATAATAGAAGAATATCCTTTTGGAAAGAAATTAAGTGGAGAGTTAAAGTTAATTTGAACAGTAAAATGTGAGGAAAATTATTTTGAAAATTATGCTGATAATTTTCTCCACACTGAATATCCTTGTGAACAAAATGTTTTTTTTTTTTTTTTTTTTTATAAAAGATAAGAATATGAAGGAACAATTAATCCAAAAAATGAACACCAAGAATTCATAACCAAAAAACTCAGGACTCTCTTCCTCTCTCTCCCCTAGTAGCACTTCCGAAAAGAATGAAAAATGCCAGCAGCAGCAGCAAACAATTACGAGCTATTCACGGTACACGTTCCCATGCTGAAAAGCACAGAATGATATTCTCGGAACAAGAGTGTAAACAAGACGCTACTGCAAACTGAAGTCTGAACCTAACATAACAAGTAGAAAATGCGCCGAAGTTTCTTCGGCCTAATCGAGTTTTGTGTACAGCCCATAATGCTGTATGAAACTCTCAGCCACGGCCCACGAAACTTTCAGCTACTGCCCGGTGGTTGCCTGTGTTGTTGGTACTTATAGAGGGCTGCAATTTGGTATGTTTGATGATTGGAGGGTGGATGATCAACATACCAATTTGCAGCCCTCTAGCCTCAGTAGTTTTCAAGATCTGAGGGCGGACAGAAAAAGTGCGGACGGACAGACAAATAGCCATCTCAATAGTTTTTTTTTACAGAAAACTAAAAATCTGAGAGAGTTCTTGAGAAACAATGAATAGATTTTGTCATGAATACGAGTGATTTTAACAGAGGGGCTGTAAAAATAGGAGTAAATACATCATGATAACGGCTGTGATTTACAGGACGAAAACATCACTGAGAGAGGAGGAGTAGAATTGCTTTAGTTGCTGTGCATACTTAGTCTATACTTTTGCAATTATTAACTATTATCTGCAGAATCTGTTATCATTATTATTGTTGTTATTATTATTCTTTTTTCACATTTTGTATCTAGCATTCTTGACCTGACTTCTGCAACCACCTAAGGGCCCTAGCTAAAAATTAATTGTATTCAGTCTGTTTGTAATTGTTATCATGTTTACTATTTTTTACTATTATTCTCAATATTATTACTGTCATTACCATTATTATGAATATTAATTCTACTACTAATTCAGCAACTGTCTGGATATTGCCGATTATCATTTTTATCATTTTATCTCTTGTAACTAGATTGTGTGTATTGTATTGTTTCTACTTTGCATATACCATGCATATGGCCATGAGCTGAAATAAAGAATAGGCTATTATTAATTATTATTATTATTATTATTATTATTATTATTATTATTATTATCTCGATCACCAAGAATGAGCAAACCTTAGTTCTGCTAGTTGTTCAATATACGTGTAATGTTTTGCTTGTTTAACTTCTGGGTAATCAGAAATGAATATGAATGACCTATGAAGCAAAATCATGATTGCCTGCTTATTCCATACATTCTCTAGTTACTATATTTAATCTTTCAAAAAAAATTAGTTTTTTTTTAATTAGTCAGTAAACGCAAAGAGTCCACAATAGAATTTAGCCAAGTTTTTGAAAATGACAAAAAAAAAGACTGTCGAGGAGGATTACTGGATAAGGACTTTCATCGCTTTGTATTTAAATGGTAAACACCATCGATTTCTTACTGAGAAAAAAAGAGCCCCTTAACGCTACACTTCTGGCTATTCTAACAACACTGGTCGTTAGCTGGACATCGCATTAGCCTTATATTATTTTTGATGAACTTCCATCATCTGCCAAAGCTTTGGTAAGTACACAGAACGATCTCGAAAACTATTTGTGTAAAGATATGTCTTTCATGCAAAACTATGGAATTACTTCTTAACTGCAACAAAGACGCTCTATTTTGTAAGTGCCATAGCCTGTTTGTATAAAAGAAACATTGGCATAAGATTGGCTACACTAGATTAAAATCTTTGAAACTTTCTTTAATACCCTTTAACTTTATTACGAATTCTTTATGCAAAAAACCAAAGATATCACAAGCAATCGAACTTTGTATCCAACAGGTATTTCAACGCAGAGCAAACCAGGTTAGATATGACGATGCGATGGAGCAATCGCACTGACATTTATAACCCAATTCCCGATGCCATCTGCTTCTCACTATTAACAGACAGGCCGACAGACAATACCGGGTAAGCTGTGACATATCTATTAGCATCACGCCACGATACCGAAGCACATCAGGGGTACAAATTATCCATTTTAGCCTCACTGACATACAATAGAAGAGAGGGCAACAGGATAGATAGACAATCGTTACGTTAGGATATTGCTGTAAGTTCAGCCAAACAACAACTGACTCTCTCTCTGCTCTCTCTCTCTCTCTCTCTCTCTATATATATATATATATCTCTCTCTCTCTCTCTATATATCTCTCTGCTCTATATATATCTATATCTCTCTATATATATATATATATATATATATATATATATATATATATATATATATATATATATATATATATATATATATATAATCCCGGATTCTAGTTTCCTTTCCAAAACTAGTATGCTGAATAAAATCTAGGCATCCTGACTGATAAAGAAAAAATTCAAAAAATTTTCCAATGGTATTTTTCATTTAATAAATTCTTGCTAGGCTTATGAGCAAAGTCTTCCTGTACATATATTCTAATCGCATAAAAAGCTCTTTTTTCTGATTTATTCTCATATAGGCCTACGCATGGTTTTGCACTTAACCTTTCACTATTTTATATCTACCCGTTCAAATTATGTTAATTTACTTTACTATTGGAGCTAAATCACTAAGTTTCATAAACATACTCATGTCAATAAATGGATGGAAACATCCTTTGACAGCATTGCTTCAAAGGAATGTCAACTAATTAATCGATTAACTAATGCAACAAATCTTTCCGTAAAATTTATGTATTACTATATAAATATATTACTCTCCAATTTTTACATTACTTAGAACGAAGTATTGATAGTTATCTTATTATAACAACCATTATTATCAACATTTACTGCCTCATCCTCCCGCTTTCCATTTGCCCTCATACAGCAACCTTGGTTTTTCATTTATTCATTTCCAGCTCCCTTCTCTTTCGAATTCATCGCTTGTTTCAGCAGACTGAAATCAATATTGTATTATCTCCAAACATCAGGCAGACCATACTAAATTCACAATCCACTTTCTTTTCTCACACTTTCTCCGTCAAATTGCTGCACCTCACTTGCCATCCCATTAAAATCTAGTGCCATTCCTTGCTTCATCGTTTTAAGAGATAGACTTTTACTCAATTATAGCTCACACAAACATTCTCAGAAATACTCTGAACTAACTATATACAACAGTAGCACCCTCTCACTCTGTCCTCCATAATCAAAATGTCCGTCCCATTGACATATAAATGCAATCAATTATTGAAGAAGCATTACTTCATAATTGTTTATTTTTGTGGCTGGTTATCAAAACTTTTTTTTTTTCTCCATAAATTATGTCTCTAGATCTAATCATACCAAGGCTATATCTATACTTATATCTTTTCCATCTTCTAAACTCCTAATTTCTTTATTCTTTCCTCCAATCTTCCAATAACAAGAAGTCTCTTCGCTGTTCCTGTAATCTTATCATTGATTTTTTATTCTCTTCTTGAGCTCCTTCCACCTCAGAGATGTTTTAGCAGACCAGCTTTTCTTGATACAAGCTGACTTGACCTTATATATTTATGTCCCTAATTTCAGTGTTTTCTCTCCATCAAAAAGTATTGTACATTTTCACCTCTGCTTTGAGCAGATAAAGCTTTGATATGTTTCCAGCTACTTATCTTCTGACAGTTAGACTATAACCTTTCTATTTCATTTATTCTTAGTTGTGTAATTTATCACACTCTTTCCCTTTTTTTTTAGAATATACTTTAAATAAATTATTGAAAAACCATGTAATTATAACAATTCAGCCTCTTTCCAAATATATAACCTGCCCTTTTGAACTGCCATGTGGATAAAGGTAATAATGACTTTAAACTTAGTTTATACAGAAAACACACCTATATTTCCGCCTAAGCGCATTTTCATTCTAGCAACATCAATAAAGTAAAAGGAAATCAGTATTTCTTTCCACTCCCTGATTTTGGTTTTTTACCATTTTCATTTTTAGCAACAGGGAAAAACAGGACTGAGGGGAAAGAGGTAAAATATTTTTTTATGTATATATTATAGCGTAAAAATTAAAGTGAGGCAAATTCATGGCTGTTTTCCTTAGTTGTTAGACTCTTTCCTTAATGGAATAATAGATGATCAAGAGTCTTCATGATCAACCATTTCAGCAATATAAATGCACTTTTCAGCCAAGTTTGTTAGTGTCATCTGAGCTTGTTTTGGGGAAATGTAGCACGTACCGGGATGGTCGCCAGAGATTTAGTGGTGCTATTTACTATCCAATTTTGTAGAGCATTAATCAGCGTGACAATTTCGAAGGTCATTCATCTCCTGAAATAGCCGCTATTATTCTCTTCTGTATTTTCTCATGTCGGCCATTGTTTTCCAGGGATGTAGAAAATTACTAATAATCTAATCAAAGATAACTGCCAATTTACACAGACCCACACACACGCACACACACACACACACAAGCACACACACACACACACACACACACACACACACACACACACACACATATATATATATATATATATATATATATATATATATATATATATATATATATATATATATATATATATATATATATATATAATCATAATATATATATACAAATGTCGCTTAATATCAAATTCACGCTACCTAATATATCCCCGATGGGGAATTATCACCGAAGGGGAATTTATAAGTGATAAATGGATTGGTACTGCCAGGTCTCGATCCCTCGACACAGATACTTATCCAGCGACTCCAGTCGATGGTCTACCCACCGACGTGGAATTTATAAGTGATAAATGGATTGGTACTGCTGGGTCTCGATCCCTCGACACAGATACTTATCCAGCGACTCCAGTCGATGGTCTACCCACTGAGCTCAGTGGGTAGACCGTCGACTGGAGTCGCTGGATGAGTATCTGTGTCGATGGATTGAGACCTGGCAGTACCAATCCATTTATCACTTATAAATTCCCCTTCGATGATAATTCCCCATCGGGGATATTCCCGAGGTAGCGTGAATTTGATATTAAGCGACATTTGTAGCTTCATGAGTGTATATATCAAATCATATATATATATATATATAAAATATTCATATATATATATATATATATATATATATATATATATATATATATATATATATATATATATATATATATATATATAAATATAAATATATGTGTGTGTGTGTGCATATGTTTGTTGTTGTACTGGTATATAGGTGCACTTTAGTAGTTATACTGTCATACAACGCTGCTATGATTCTAAATTTCTTTCTAGGATGAAAAGCTGAAGTACATGTTCATGGATGGCCTTCACTCGCTACTATATGTTACTGACTAATCTATAATTAGAAGCAACCAAATCCCTCGTACATTTCAAACTCATAAACTTGAAACTAAAGTTAGCGTAACTAACTTTGAGGAATAACTTCATTCAAACTACTTACATATGAACGACATTCGAACATGACTCCAAAGGATCGCTCTTATTTTAGTGTTATCGAAGCAGCAGGCTCAATTCAGTCCTTTGGTCCAATCCATAATTAGGTGAAGATATCTCACAAATCAAACGAACACGCTCATACATGCACTTTAACACACCCATTGTATGTGTTTACATTTAATCAGAAGAGTAAATTACACAGAGCCATTCGCTCTGGCTCTTGGCACTTATAATGCTAACTGACAGAAAACTTAAATAACTGGGGTGCCCAACAATTAACCAATCATTACTTAAATCGGTTAATTGATACAAGAACTCAATAACTGGTTTGCCAAACAATGAGGCAATCACTAAGTAAATTGCTTGAGGGACTGATTGGTGCCTGAGGACATAATGGAGCAGATGGAGATAGGGCGTTATTTACGGCCTTTCTGTAACCGTGGAGAAAGGGCTCATTAGCACTTAATAAATTAAAATAAAATAAACTTGTACAAAGGGAAATTGCCGAAGACTCGAGAAGTGTGACGTCAATTTACGATTAGGCAATTTACTGATTAACAATGACGATTTATATCGACAGTGAATAAACGGGTCTTAGAACACTGAAAAAAGAGGAACGGAAATCAGAATAAGAACAAAGGATGGACCGAAGAACCTTCTACCCAGACTTTACCTTTAAATGTTGAGTGGAGATTTCGTGCATCAACGTCAATAGAGCCTCTATCAACTTGGGTTCTAATTGTACAGTCAGAGAGGCCTTGGATAAGGGGGCTTTCAGTCAGTACAAAGAAGTACGGAGGGGGAAGCCACGAGTGGCGTGCTTCCAATATGGTGTCCTCCCTGCGACTCTCTCGCTCGACCTGTCTCGGCCTTTTATCCCCTCCCCAACCTGCTAGGTTCCAGTGCCTCGGGCATGTCAGGTGAGAGAGCTCACTGGTATGTGGGCCGTTAGACCTCTGCTTCTATGTCTCCCAGGAACAAGGCGTTAATCTGGAATAGAAGATCTTCAACCAGAGACCATAAAGGTAAATTTAGAATGATCCTTTAGCAAGGCGTAGGAGGAGTGAATTGAAAACGTAATTGGGACCCTGACGAATCTATTGTCCTTTTTAAACTGGAACAACAAGGAGGGGCAGAAGGCTTGTCTCCTTGGTCTGAGATTGTCTTCCAAACGAAAACAGGGCGAGAAGAAAAGCATTTATCAATACTTCGAACAAAAAAAATTGTGTATATATATATATATATATATATATATATATATATATATATATATATATATATATATATATATATATATATATATATATATATATATATATATATATATATATATATATATATATATATATAATAAGCCTAAAAGGCCCTTTAATATCCAATTATTATATCTGAAATAATATATTTTCATATTTGTTGTGAAAGGGTTTTTTTTTTTTTTTTTAGTTGATAATAAGTTCGTCATCCTGTGGGCTCGAACCAACGAAAGACAAGAACTCAGGACTACAGTGACGCCCACGGGTCGACGAACTTATTATCAACTAAAAAGAAAAAAATTCCCCTTCGGTAACATATTTGAAAATATATTATTTCACAATCAGTGTGGAACAGAAAAAATTCAGGATATTAAAGGACGTTTGCAACTTAATGATTGTATATGAATCATTGTGATGTGATAAAACGGTGATGTGATATAAAGTATATATATATATATATATATATATATATATATATATATATATATATATATATATATATATATATATATATATATATATATATATATATATATATATATATATATATATATATATATATATATATATATATATATCCTGTGGGCTTAACGAACTCCTCCAGTAGCTTAAGTATATGAATCACGGTGATGTGATAAAAGTCAATACATTTTTATCTGTATCACAAATATATGTACCCTCTTCCAACTTTTTCTTATAAATTCTACAGCTTTCCTGACTGGTACTTTCGTGAACAGTGACAAAATCAAAGCTAGCGAAATTAATTCTTATACACAAATACCATTAACTTCGTTAATCAAATGTATGTTGTAAACCAAGTGTGTTTTAGATACCTTTCCCACCCATTTTCCAATAATGTTAGCTAGGAGCCTCTGAAATCTTCTTTGTGGGGTTTTATAGAGGCAACAATCGCCCTTAGTAGCCATCCCTCTTAATGTATTCTGGGCTCCCATAGATATAGGATATTTCTGGACTCTTTTCTGAAACTAACTTCCATTTTAAACTTCTCTTATCTAATTTTTCCCTAATTCCTGTCGGTGCTTCCCTCACCTGTCTGTTGAAATTATTCTGTAGGACCCTCAAAAATGGATTTTAGGGCATTTCCGGGTACGTATTTTCATCCCCGAGCAGCTCAATCTTGTTAATGTAATAACTACGTAATCACCACAGTATCTGCCTTATTAGCTTTACATATCATACTTAACCTGTCAAGAGTTGTTTTCAATCTTTGCGGGAATTTGAACCTGTTCTGTCTCTACCCAACCCATAAAGCACCTCTGCAAAAAGTTGCCACATCCCTTTCTTTGTCTTTCTCAAATGCCCTCAATTCCCTACATAACTCAATAAACTCACAACCTAGCTCATGTGTTCAGAATAAATCTCTATATTCAGTAATCTAGTCTCAGCTGGCGACCTAATTGAGCTATGTTAAATTATCTGTCTTTTTTTGGGCAACTTTCAGCTTTAATTGAGAGGATTTCGTGGGTCTTAGGTTAAGCAAAGCAATAGAAATTCATAAAATTAAAACTCATCAGCCAAATGATCATCATATAAATATATATATATATATATATATATATATATATATATATATATATATATATATATATATATATATATATATATATATATATATCATATATACACACATTCATATATATATGAAAAGCTTATAGGTCATAAGTATGCTATGAATTACAATACACAGTGAAGGTTGAATTAACAAGTGGGGAGGAAAACTCTACCAAAATCTTGGAGAGTATTTTTAGCTATCACCTGATCCATTTCCTCACCAAGTAAAATGGAGGCGTCAGGATTCTCGAAACATGGGATCAGGTGACGTGACTTCATATGTGCAGTTACCGGAAGTGTCCAGGTTCCGGTGGGGAACGTGCGTTTGTGCGTTTCTTATGGGTGGAGTCCCAAGGTGTGGAGGGATTAGATATGGGAAAAGGGAGTCATTGGAAGTCCAACACTGAATATTATTAAAAGTTTTCAGTGAAGACTTGTGGTTTGGGATTTATCATTCAAGACTGTGAATATTGCTTTTTGGAGGGTGGAACCACATTCAATTTCCCAGGCTGTAGAATTTTTTTCTCCATTTTTATAATGTTTATGTTGTATACATATTTTATGAGTAACATGGGAGGAATTCCCATATCTTTACATTTATGTTTTTTGGGGATTAATGAGGAAATCGTTCGATTTCTTCGGATGTTTTGCTGAGAAAGAGGTTAAAAATGTACTCATTGGAAACGTGCTGGACTTTGACGTATTTTTACCTTGGCAAGTTACAGTACTGTATAAGACTACTGCATAATGTAAATGGTCTTTGGGAACTTTAATATTACATTTTAATCCATTCCTTATTTTTTGCAATCTAGTTACGTTAGATTTTGTCAAATAATTTAATTTTGGTGAAGCTTGTTTCACTGTAGACCTGAGAGAGAGAGAGAGAGAGAGAGAGAGAGAGAGAGAGAGAGTGGGTACTGAACTGTGAGAGCAGAGACCAAGGCTACCAATGGATGGAATATCTCGACTTTGTAGTAATAGGAGAGAGAGAGAGAGGATAGAGAGAGAGAGATAAAGAGAGAATAGAGATAATAGATGATATATATAAGATAGATATATATGGGTACTGAGATGTGATACCAGCATATATATATTATATATATATATATATATATATATATGGAATATATATATATATATATATATATATATATATATATATATATATATATATATATATATATATATATATATATATCGTATATATATATATATATATATATATATATATATATATGAAATTTTATCAATGGTTTACGTCAACTGGATGGTCACCACAACATAAATATCACGACAATTCTCCAACGGAGATATGAGGTAGCGTGAATTTCGATATTAACATTTGTAGCTTCATGATTGTATATATATATATATATATATATATATATATATATATATATATATATATATATATATATATATATATATATATATATATATATATATATATATATATATATATATATATATATATATATTACGTTAAATGTGAAATTCAGTAAAAAAAAAAGTTGTGATGGCGGTGACAATGCCTTAACATTTCCATTATGTCATTAACAAGAATGATGACCAGGTAAATCTGTAAACTGCTGTTTTCATTTATTTATTGATATTCTGTAAGTTAGCCATCTCCTTAATTATCAGAGGACCCCTAAAATAAGGCATTTATGGTTTGCTCATATTTTCGGTGGGAACCTTTTTATATCCCTTTTTAATAAAATCAATTTTTCCTGCAGAGTCTAACATATATCGACTCACTTTCATTAGAATTCTCATACATTTATCTTAGTACCAGAGGTAAATAAAAAAGTTATTAGTTTCTGTGGAGCAGTGTATACTCGTGCTGTGCATTTGGAATATATTCGACAAGGAAATGAAAAATGGGTAACAAAACTTCAGCACACTGGTTCTTTGGCTGATTGTAAAAGTTAAAACTGCAGGCTCATATTAGCAACTTAATGGACTGCAAAATATCCAATCATTTTCGTTGAATGATGATGGCATTTTTTGGGCTTCAAAATGTTTTTTATTTTGTTTGTTTCCTTACTTGTTTGCTAAATAAACTGTGATCTTGGAATACTGTTTGAAAGCAAAATATCTTAATATTCTTATCTTCTTTGTCTTCTCAAAATTACAAGCGATAGATATACAAACGACAATAGGATCGTGAGAATCAGTCATAGATATAACTAATTTCCGTCTAAGACGTATTATATAGCTGTGAGAATCATTATTTCGAGTAACAACTTATTGCAAAAGGATGTCTAATGAAACTTATTCACCAGGATAATCCATGAAAACAGAATAGATTTTACAAAGAAACCAAAGTTCCGTCTTCATTTGTTTTTCGCCCGAGTGCATGTGTTTGTGTATTGGACGGATCCTATTTCCCTGTGCATATGACGTAAAAGTTCATCAATCAATGAACAAATTTCTTCTTTTTTCAGTTCTAAATAATATCCCATATTCATCTCCGATTCTGATCCCTTGCACAACAATTGAACAATCATATTAGTAAAGATATTGGTAACATGAGTCTCATTTAATGAATGGAAGAAAGGCTTCCATTCATTTCATATGTATAAACTCTTCATTTCGAAATTATTGTCATGAATCATGTTTGCTGTGCTGTCTTTGATTCGCCTCTCTTTTGTTTCCTTGAATGAGTTCAGTTAATTTCCTCCAATAAACGTCCTTTGGCCTTTGACGTCCAAGTTGTTTATGAAGTCTATTTAAATGTCCATCATGATCTACAATTAGCAATCTGCATCGGTTTGGATTTCCATTGTCTCCAAAGCGCGTCTTTACTACAAAGAGAATTTTATCTTCCACAGGACAATGGCTTGCGAATACTGCCCGCCCTCAATTATGAAGTGTTGTCTCATCTGGGAAATTACATGCAGAGTTATTTAGAAGTGTTCTTTCCAACTGATTTTTGGTTATATGTTGCCTTTTATGTAAATTTACGGTTTACCTTATGCTACCGTTTAAACAAATAATCGTAAATACGGATGAATACACAGCTGCATGCTCCTTATAATGGATTAACTGAATTTACCAGAGTACAGTTTTATGACAGATTCATACTCTTGCCAAAAAGAAGGCCGACGTGCAATCGCATGTTACAGATGTAATTGGCTCTTTAAGGTCTTTGACTTTTCATATTAATATCAATTGGTAATTATGATGAAGGCATTAAAATCATCAACTAATTTATTATATAAATCACCGTATAAAATCTATCACTGTATTCTAGAAATTATTGCAAAACTTCACTCTTCCTAATAATCCCATCAAATTAGAAAAACATTTCCATTTCTGGACACTGCCAGTTACTACGCCTGAATTTCATATGTTGTTGATGAACTTTTTCAGTTCATTTGAACCCGTCATTGTTCTTTTTTTGGCTTGAAGCAAGCTGCTTTTTAATTAGTTTCTAAAGTTGGCATGACAATACTTTGGCAAAGGGTAAATAAGTACAAGGGGCTCAGCGAAATCTCCTGTCCTCTTCTTAGGGAAAGATTCTTTGCTTGAAAAAGAAAATGTTCATTGGTAGACACCGTCAGTATCAACAGCTTTAATTCTCAGGATTACGGTATATGTGCACAATGTTTTTTTTTATACTTAAATATATCTGGGATATACATTAAGAGTGATTATATATTTCGGAGCCAGAAGGTCAACTTACGTTGATTTTCAGGGGTATGTTAAAGCTGTTACTCAAATGAGATACAACCACCAGGTCAAACCACTGAATGACATTGTATAAAGTACCTTTCGACTTCATAAAATAGCCTAAATGCTGATTTTGTAACCCCGCACATAGAAGTCTTTATCTTCTCCGATAAAATGCCTCGCATCGCTTTCTTTTTGTAAGCTAATGATGTACGAGAAATGTCTTAGATCAGAAAATTTCCGTTGATTTAGACCTTTCAAGATAGAAGGCAAAAGATGAAGCCTTCCAAATGGTGGAGCAATATCCAGTGACTAGCAGCCTAAACTTTTATTTACCCAGATACCAATTTTGATCATTTATGGCAAAACATCCAGAAAACAGCCACGTGTTACAAACTTAGCACCTACCTATCCTGATGGAGATGGGGGCGATTTTGGATCCATAGCAAAACAGAATTTGACAGGAATTTATACAACGAAGTTAAAATTAAATTATTTATATCTTAACAGCATTGTGGATAATTCAACTTTGCATCAAGAGCAAAAGGCTGAAAATCAAATCCTGGCCTGGTAGATGCATTTATCACATATGATTTCCTTTGGGTGTAAGTTATTCCCAAGGTAAAGAGAATTTGACATTATGGGGTATTCTTGGGTTGGTATTTGAGAATGTATATAAGTCAAGTGTGAAGTGTATGAGGATGAAAGGGAAATGGCAAATATCATAATCCTTTTTCGGCAAAATATAAGGTTGCTTTTATTTCAGTGCTAAAATTTCTCTCCAGTATCATGTAACGCCTATGCTTTTATGTCCTACCTTCATTCCTAATTTTTTAGGTTTTCATTTTTGTTATATAATAAAATAATAATGAGAGAGAGAGAGAGAGAGAGAGAGAGAGAGAGAGAGAGAGAGAGAGAGAGAGAGAGAGAGAGAGAGAGAGAGAGAGGAAATGTCCTTTCTGCAGGACAAACAGTAAAAAAAAAAAAAAAAAAAACAGGTAAATAACTATAAAATGGTTGAGCAATTTTGCTATAAGTAGTTTGATTTGTCAGGGTCCCGTCATATTCTCTGGCCTAACAGAATGATTGACATTGGCTACAGGAATAATTTGTCAAGACTAGAGACAAAAACAAATAAATGTCCGTTCTTCGTCATAAACACTTGGGATAAAAGAATAACTATAAGGAATTATAGATAAATCACTAAAAATCTTTCTTGTCCGCATCTGATTCTCTTCCAGTTCCCAAATATCGTCAGGTGACACTGACCACAGGGCACTTTTCTTCAGGTAAGAGTCCGTTATTCCTCTTAGTCAGCCATTGTGAGATCAGGAAGAATTTACAATAGGTACAAACAAACTAATAAAATGATAATTCCAGTACTGTAAAGTTTTGATCTTTAAATTGATGAAGAATTTTTTTAGCAGCCCATAAATTTATACATTCTAAATGAATATTAAAATGTTCCCTTGAGAACCATTTCCTCCTAAGATGCCGAAAAAATTCAGTATTATGATGCTTCTTTGGGATATATTTAAAAAAAAAAAAAATTAAAATATGATGGAATAATGTGATGACAGTTCAGTTTGCTTTATAACACAGAACCTTATCCAAATAAGTATAAAAATTTCAAGATAATATACTTTAAATATTTTATCAAACTATTTGTGCCTTAACTCATTTACAAGTATCAGGGAAGGATATGGAGATTAATTCCACCTTTTGTATATGCATTACCTACATATGTGTATGCTCTCTGTTCGTATATATTAAGTCTTTGGACGAACTATGTGCTGGCCTGTGATAGGCACATCCGGTGCAGGTGCATTTATGTTGACATTGGAGGTTTCCACAGTTAGATACAGTGGGTATCTGACGCGTTCATTTGTGACTTCTGATCATGTGACAGATGGATGGAAGCGTTGTGATCCTTCGAACATTGAACCGGTGTCGTCACTCTTCCGGGGAGGAGTTATTAAGTGAATGCGTGTGTATGTGTGCACTCTCTAATGGTATATTATGAGAGGAACATACAATGGCTATGGACTTTGATTTGCGGCTGGGTGTGATACCCTCTGTGCAGTGTTTAGGAACAGCCACTGTGAGATACGTTATTTGCGGTCATAGGAAGTGAGTAAGATAACTCATTAACACATATCTTTTCAGACATTATGTGGAAATACCCAGTTTGTGTCGCAGTGAAACTCCTCTGTTTCTTCATTATGCATTTTCCAGTTTTGTTCTCCATTGTGCATTTTTCTGTTTTAAATGTCTTTTCTGTAAACACCATTTCAGGTTTTAATATATGATATGTTTCTTTTAACAGGAATTCTGGGTTCGTCCTGTGAGGACGAATATTTTGGAAATGGTGTTCTTTTACATACTATATGACATTTATTTTGGTCTAGAATAATTATGACCTTTTTATTTTGTTTGATGATCAGGGTGTTAGTCACTAGTATTGGTTGGTCTAGAATCATTAATTCGATGGATTGTGAATCTGAATTTCCTCTAGTTATGATTTCTACTTTTAGGGGGTGTGAGTCACTCCATTTCATGACCGTAGCTTTTGCTGAAATACTTTCGTTAAATTTACAAATAAAGTCTAGGTTTGTATCTCGGTGTTTAATTCCAGTAGGCCTTTGTTTGAGGATAGATTCAGTGAGAGGAGTCAACGAGAGAGAAGGAATGTGCTGACCCAGGGCCGGACATTTGCTACCGGAGAATCTTAGGGAAGTAAGATGACACGACGTTGTCCTTTAAACAGATGCAGTAAGAGATTATGACCCTATCTGACCTGGGTATAGGGTCATAACATATACAATATTGACTTAAAGATGAAAAAATCGAAAAGATCCCATCTTTTACTTGTATAAAAACATACCAGGTCTTGAGAGAGAGAGAGAGAGAGTCTAGACTAGACTTTGACTTCTTAGTTAATCATTCTAGTTTTGTTTCGTACCACCTGAACTCAGAGCATTCAAAAGATCAAAGGAATGTTTTGATCAGTTAATGACAAATAATTTTCTGCCTCTCTACAGCTAATCATTGATGTCAATTAAATATATAAATGAAAATGTCATAAATACATTTCATGATGATTCATATCGTCATCGAAACAGCACATAAATATTCGGTGCCTTTATCTGCGAATTACTCATTACGCGATCAGAGATTTGCATTACGAGATTTCTAATTTCCCTGGAAGGGAGTGCAAATTAATTTAATTGCTCGCTCCCCTCACTTAAATTCCACCAAGCAGTCAAATCACCCTTCCATTTTATATGTTCTTTCCGTCATTTGTGATTTAAAAAAATCCCGTAGGATAATATTTATTCTTTTAATCTACATTATCATCTTTATTTTTAAGTTCGGACGATTTGTTCACGTCTTTTTTAGTTTTAAAAAAGACTTACGCTAAAAAGCAAAGGATCTATCGATTGGGGTTTTGCTGCTAAAAACTTTATCAGTGTCTCAGATACAGGGTTTGCAAGAAATTTCATTAATGTTACGTTTTTCATAAATGCCCAACTAGCTTTTCCTCCTGCTCCTCGAAAAACTTGATAATTATGGTCTAAAAACCCACTTAACTAAAGAAACGCAATTTGAGTTGCTTTTCACTAGACTTATGTCCCGTGTTCTTCTAATGAAAATTTCAGGTCACGGAGGGTATATGAAAAAACTCCGTGTTTCTTTCCTTATTTATAAACACTCTCTTCTCACTTCCTCGTTGCAGAAGTAGTTAAAATTAAACATATTGCCACATACAAAATGATTGCAATTTGCAGGGGAGGTCATCATAAGTCTCATTTGCGAAAGAAACCCCATTCAAAATATCATTCACTTCGTGATCACTAGGTCGTCTTACATCGTACAATTTTGAGAAGTGAAATGCAGAAAAGCTCACAGTCCTGCCTGTACAAATAACACAGGCATAAGTCACTGAAGGAACATTATGATTTTAAAGGAATGACCGAGTACACCTATTTTAGATAAAGCATGAATATAAATATCACCTCATGAAAGGGTTCAAACAAATTAGGAAAGAAGAACTAATGATAAAAGAACCACAATGTCACGAAACAGACAAACGAAAGTTTTATAATCGTAAAAAAAAAAAGACGAGACTGGTTCTTATAGGAAAATAATTTTTGCGTTTTTTAACAATATATATTTTTTTTAATTCTAGTATACACCGACCTTTCTGTTTTGCTCTCTGCACGTGAGAATTAATGTTGGTTTATTTACATTTATAGATGAACATTTAGACAGTTTTATTTATGCATACACACACACACACATATCTATCTATCTATATATATATTATATATATATATATATATATATATATATATATATTATATATATATATATATATATATATATATTATCATTCACCGTGGCAATATCTTACTTAGAAAGGGAATTATATGCAATAAGTGCACAAAGCCTGCCATTTGGTTAGATACACGAATAACAGTGATTCATCCATTCATCTATCAACAGAGATGAAAGGTGGAACAGACTCGTCTGCACTTACTTTTGAAGAAGTCCGAAATAGGTTCTCTGCTATGAAATGAACTCAGCCCATAGCCACCGTTATAGAAATGCAAGATTGGTACACGGGGCTATTTATGATAGTCATTTTTTAATATTAATTTTCGTGTGACCTCGTTATGGGGAGGATTTACTCCCTCGAAAGATACTCTGTGCATGGGCCTTTATTTCTTTTAAATTGAAATAAACACCTGCAGCAGACTCTTCCTTTTTCATTGATGGCGTTTATTTGACTTTTTTTTTTATTATTGTTATTTCTGTTTCGGGAGGGAGGAGGTAGTCATGTTTTCTAATTCCGGAAGAGAAAGAGAGAATACGTTGTCATAACGACATGTAACAAAAAGTTAAGTCGACAGATTGAAGAGATGCTCGTGGTAGTGATGAAGAAACAACCCTTGAATATATGAAACCATATAAAACTAGGATGTAATTAAAATAGGACAATAATAAATGCAAGACTGGCTTTTAGGTCATTTATTTTCCCTGAAAGGGCTAGCACCCAATTTTACTAGTCAGTTTTTTATTATTATCATTTTTTTATAAAAACGAAAATGTGAAATGAGCAAAAATAACTCGAACAAACAAATGGAATCTAAATCGTAAAGCAATTGCATTACTTTAATCCACGAGTTACTTTTTCATCAAGCAGTTTAAAAGTCCATCAAGCGCAGTTCTAAAGTTTTATCTTACAAAAAAATAAATAAATAAAAAAAAAAAAAAAATTGAAATAAACATTGCAGCAGACGGTCTTCCTATTTAAGGAATTACATTTTGAAGGGCTGTTTGAGTCAAAAATACAGTTACCATTTTTTATTCAATGATTATTATTTCGAAATTTCTTTGATGGACTCTGTTAAACCAACTATATCCATAGACATACTTAATTTCATAATTAAGGACCATTAGAAATTCGTGTAAGCTTTGTAAGAGAATGGTAAGAAAACAATAATGCCTGAAAAAAATTATCATAACTGTATATTCTCTCTTTATGAAACAATGTGTAGAAAACCTACTGAAGCAAAAAACGAAAAATTTTACAATAATGATCATAATATGACTATAATAATGATGACAGTAGTTTTGAAGGCTAGAAAATATGATTTATTATGGAAAAAGAAAAGGGAGAGTAAGAAAACATGATGGAAAAGAGATAGACGATGATAGGAATGAAGAAGTAGATGGTAAGGATGCTAAAGTAGCTATTTCAAGAAACGAGATCGCCTATTAACCTCTTGAAGTAACTGCAGGGATTTCCTGTTTCGTCCCAAGCGGATGGCTATTTCCCAGAGAGAGAGAGAGAGAGAGAGAGAGAGAGAGAGAGAGAGAGAGAGAGAGAGAGAAGAGAGAGGAAGAAATGTTGGGAAAAGAGAGACAGTCTGTAAAAGAGGCAATCAGTAAATATCCTTTTTACTAAAATAACTAGTCAATATGAGAATCCATTTTTCATTCTATATTTCTAAATCTACAATTCATTGTATTTAATGCCACTACTTACACTTCCTCTGGAGTATCTCGCACATCGTTCGTATTTCTGTAAAGGTACAGAAACTCATATGCACTCATTTCACATTCATCAAAGAATCTTACCCCGTCTAAAGCTCAGAGACAATTGATTCTAGACAAAATGACATTAACAGCTTAGATTTACAAACACATGCTAAGGATATTCACATTTGGCATGGGATTCCTTTACCAGGGTTCAAAATGCATTCACTTTGGATTTGATGTGTAAGTTAATGAATAATGATACTGTGATTTGTATGAATATATTTCCCATTCATTTCACTCAGTTTTTCATTCGTTTCACATGTGGGCATCGTACTCTGTATAAGCATGCTTTGCTAATTAATGAACTTAAAGGCTTGTTCCATAGGCATGCTTGTATATTTTGAATAATTGAGAGCCATCATACCTAGCAATTTTAAATCTTGTGAAGCGGTTTACCACCTTCAGAAAGGGACTTACGTTGACCGTTTACGAACCACATTCATCAGCTTAACATTTTTCTGAAGAGACTATCAGGACAACCGGTATTTGATTTTATACTTTTATAATATCTTTTATTAGGAAGTGGGAGATTATGAAATAGTAATTTTTTTTATGACACAAGTTCACTTCACAATTGAATGTCTGTTTTTCTTTATGTTGTCACAACGTGTTTTAAATCACGCAAGTTCCGGGTTTCGATTTGAAATCTAAGCATAACACTGACGTGAACTATATGCATCTAGTCTCTGTGTTTTAAGAGGGTTACGTTCTGTTTGAGGAATTTGCAGTCCTTCCGAGATTTAGAATTGATATTGCTCTGAGGGCAACAATATATGAGATCATTTTTCCATAAAGGACGAAGAGAACCTATGAAGAAACCGTTAGCTGTGTATCGAAATGTCAGAACAACCAGCAGTGAGGCAAATTATCTCATTGCCGAGGAAATGACAGAGGAAAAACAAATGCGATAATTTAATAGCTTTACATTGTGAGAGAGCTTTGTGGTAAATGGGACGATTCTACTCAGGAAATATTCACACGGAAGAAGTTGGAATAACTGATTGAAGTATTAAGTCATTGGAATAAGGAGCAAGATTATTATGATTATTATTATGGCTCGCTCTTTCTCTCTTTTTCCTTTCTCTCTCCCTCTCTGAGTTATTAATTGATACATCGCCACCACCTGTTTGCATTTGACAAGAAATAGCAGAAGCCATCGCTTACCTGCCGTTTGAAATATTGTCCAGTCTTGCCTGAGGGAACAACTGAAACAGGTTAACAGGAATGAAACATCTACTGTACAGATGTTACCAGAATAAAAATGATTGGGATCCAGCCAACGAATGCTACAGAAACACGCACAGTTTTCCAGAAATCGCTGGATGTCTCATTAAGAAAGCTTATATTCAAGTTTAACTCGGGGATCCTATTTTCATTCATGTTTATCTTTCTGTATTGCGTGGCATTCGTATGCAATTACATGATTATGAAAGCTGAAGATCCGAGAAATCATTGCCAGATACTCAACAGCGTTCAGAAATTCTCTAGCAAGGAATAGCACTTTCACTGTATTACATTTTTTTTACAATAACCAAAGGAATGAGCATCTCGCTCTTTGTCTGACCCACCGGAGAAGCATTTTTTTGAAAAATATTGTAGTATCGGGAGTGGTCTAGTGTCTTGACTGCAGTAGAAAACAAAAGGGGCGGGTGGCTAAACAGTAATATTCTTGAAGGTGGGTTAATTCATACATAAGGAAAACGCGAAACTTGTTTAATATTCCAAACCATTGCATCAGGGGCTAAAGAAACAAATGCTAAATTGAACAGATGCGAACAATTCTGGTCCGCATTGTAGTAGCTTGCCGGTCGTTATGCTGCTGACTTACAGCCTGGGGGTCAGCCTAACAGAACAATGAATAAATATATATATGATTATATATTATATATATATATATAGTATATATATATATATATATATATATATATATATATATATATATATATATATATATATATATATATATATATATATATATATATATATATATATATATATATATATATGTGTGTGTGTGTGTGTGTGTGTGTGTGTGTGTGTGTGTGTGTGTGTATGTATGTATGTATGTATGTATATATCATCCACAGTCGCCTTCGATCCAACTGCTGACGCATCGTGGTTGGTTTACCTTAAGGCTACGAACATCGCTTCTCTCGGGTCAGTGATGTCAACTAAGCGTTTCTCTAACCACCGCCAAATGTTGTTCGAAAGCTACAGCTTCTCACGGGCCAGTAATACCATTTAAGCATTTTTTAAATCACTGCTACTGACTAAGTGTTTCTTAAATCACTGCTATTAAATTAAGCGTTTCTTAAATCACTTCCATTAACTAACTGCACATTCATCGCAAGATCGCTCGCATTTCCGAGGGTCCCTTTTACCAAGGTCTAAAGAATACCAGGTCTACCCTCGCTCAGGTTATTTGGGGGAGAAGGGGGCTAATGGGTGTTTAATCTTCTGAGGGGTAAATTCTGTGACGTAAGACCGATCTAGCATCCTGTAGCTAGCCATATAAAACGCTCATTATCTTTTGATAAATATTTAATAATATGATTATTTTTTTCACAGAATATGAACCTAATTACTAGTATTGATAACTTAGGAATTTCCACATATTTTCATAAAAAATATGTAATGCTTGAAAAAATAGTATAGAAAAACACAAATCTTACAAAAAATTTTCACCATTGTATACAACCAATTTCTGGGGATAAATCACAAGTCTATGGTATATCCTTCTGAACAACGTATATGCAGTTTTTCACAAAGATATATTGCTTAAAAATGACAATGAACTGAGATACATTATTTGGTAATTATTATGGAATTAAGTGTAAACAATTGTTTGCAAGAGAAATACAATAATTCAATACACACTTTATATAGAACTTAAACATTATATTTTATATATATATATATATATATATATATATATATATATATATATATATATATATATATATATATATATATATATATATATATATATATATATATATATATATATATATATATATATATATATATATAACAACGTCCTTTAAATCATTTAAACCGGATGGAATTTAGCAGAGACATTTGTCCAGGAAAAGTTACACGGTTTCAAGAAGAAGCTGCCCTCATCATCTGGTAGCTGTAGAATTACCAACAACATGGTCCAGCTGTATTTACAGTATATGCATATGTAGGAGGGAATTATAGCCCTTGTTTTTCCAATTACGTGTGCTGGTTTTCTTAAATCCTTTAATTTCCCTCCATCTGTGTAGTTTTGCCCTTTTTCTTGGTGTCCAGTCTTTGCCGGATTTGCTGCTTTCACCAAAGTAAAGCTCTTCACAGTCTAGACTCACTGCCATGTATATCCCCCTCTTACCTCTTCCCCATCTAGTGACTTTTATTATTTAACTATCTCATCCCTAATGGTGTTTTTATTACTGCCTATCAATTTGAAATTATCTAGTCTGTATTGAGAGATTTAACAGCGTTGTCGTTTGATATTTTAATAATTTTCTTCCCCTTGAAGGTAAGAAGGGGATATACATGGCAGAATGTCAAGACTGTGAAGCTGTTTACCAAAAAAACACTACAAAAGTCGAATTAAACGATTGCCAAACACTGCTGGGAAAAAGACCACAGAATAGAATGGGAGAATATGAACTTCCTATACAAAAGTACAAATAAAACAGCAAGATTGGTTTAAAAAAAGTCTTAAAAACTTGTGCAAATAATATAATAGCAAGCAACACTGGAAGCGGTTTTCAGGACAGCCTATCTAGAAAAGTTATTATAACATCTCAATAAAAAAAGAGGGTTTGCAAAAACTGCCTATCAAGGTTTGAAAGGCTAAAAGGAGATGGAGGGTTCAAAAAATTTAAGAAAGCTGCTCACAAAAATTGGAACAAGGGGTTTTCTTCTTCCCTTGAAAATAAGAATATAATTATGGTTGGATCACGTGTCTGGTCAATCTACAGCTACCGGACAATGAGGACAGTTTGTCCTGGAAAGCTTATAATTTTTCCTAAATAAATGTCTTTGCACAGATACCACCAAAGTTAAAATCGGTAGTTCTTAAACACTGCATTGGGAAAAGACCACAGAACAATGGGGTAAGTGGTAAGTAAATATATATCCTATATAAAAGCACAAATATAAACAGCAAGATTGATTGTAAAAAAATCTTAAAAACTTGTACAAATAATGTAATAGCAAGCAACACTGGAATATTTTATATAAAAAGTCATTTACAATAAATAGGGCATGCATAAACATAGAGACCAGTGGACAACCTGCACACCTGATGAAGAGTGACATCAGGCAGAGTATATTTCACTGGCTAAATAGGAGATCTGTATTTAAACCCAATTTAAATGGGCCATATATATAATTGGAACAAGGGCTTTAATTTCTCCCTAAAGAGGCATATAATTATAGTTGGATCATGTGTCTATATATATACAGCTATATATATATATATATATATATATATATATATATATATATATATATATAAATATATATATATATATACCATATATATATAAATATACATATATATATATATATATATATATATATATATATATATATATATATATATATATATATATATATATATATATATATATATATATATATATATATATATATATATATATATATATATATATATATATATATATATATATATATATATATATATATATATATATATATATATATATATATATATTATAAAATCCACGTCAGAAGGTGAGCGAAAACCGGGAATTTGAACAAGTACTTTCGTCTTTTATTCTACATTTTCAAGTTTACACTGAATACAAAAGAAGTTGACAGAGCCTTATATACAAAAACAAAAGGGGGTCAGGGTTACAGTTTGTTAATCTGGGCAGCATGTTCCTTAAACAAAAAAGACAGGGACAAATGATCAAGGGATATTCCAGGGTGGAGATTAACATTCCTGGTGGAAGTAGCTTCAATAAGCACAGTCTCTAAAAATTCCTTTTCCAGTGGTTGTTGACCTTGTAGATTATCGCTGACTTATTCCAGTTCATCATATGGCCTGTCTTAAGCCCATGATCCTCAATGCCATTATTTGATAAGCCTCTTGAAATGGCATATTTGTTTTGGGAGCTTCTTACTTTTAGTCATTTTGATGTTTGACCAATATAAATCTTATTACATTCTTTGCAAGGAATACTGTATACAATATTGTTTGAATTAGGTGGGCTATTCTTAATTAGTTTATTTCTCAAAATATTATTATATTTAAATACTAAGTTAATATCAATAGTTTTTAAAATGGACACTGCAGGAATGAAATTAGGATGAAATGGTAAACAGAGAATATTCTTAAGTTTGTTGTTAACACTGGTTGGATTGTAATATGTCTTTTTTGCTTTATTTTTACAAAGTTCTAAAAAATATGGAGGGTAACATAATGAATCTCCTATTTTATCAATAATTTTAAACTCCTCTTCCAAAAATTCAGGACTACAGATTCTAAGAGCTCTAAGATACATACTGGAAAATGTTGAAACCTTAAATTTGTTTAGCATGGTTAGAGTAAAAATTGATATATGACAAATTATTAATGGATTTCCCATGTACTTTAAAACAAAAATTGGTATTTTTCTAACAACTAAGACATCCAACATTTATATACAATTATTTTCTTCATATTCTATTGTGAATTTTATGTATGGTACAAGATTGTTAATTGTTTGCAAGAAATCAGGAATATTTAAATTTTCTTTTACTATACAAAAACAATCATCTACATATCTGACCCAAAACACCTTAGAGAATAGATTTCTTGGAATATGTCTAGACTCAAAGAATTCCATGTAAATATTAGACAAAAGTGGCGAAAGAGGGTTCCCCATAGCCATACCAAATATTTGTTCATAAAAATTACTATTGAAAGTGAATTTACAATATTTTATACAAAGGGATATAAAATTAATAATAACATTGCTAGGTAATTCTAGATTATACAAGTCCAAATGCTGTGATAAATATTGCAGTAAGTCATCAATAGGAACTTTAGTAAATAAAGATGTCACATCAAAACTGGTTAATTTGTCAGTACTGGATAATTCAATATGGGAAAGTCTATCACAGAAATCAGTTGAGTTTTGTAACTGGGAATTTGAAATAGTACCCAGGATAGGTGATAGTAATTTAACTAGATATTTAGAAAGTTTATAACTAATAGAACCGGTTGAACTGATAATGGGCCGAATAGGAAAATATCTTATGGGTTTTGATTAATCCATACATGTAAGGTAAGGATGGGCCAATCGTTGATATTTTCTCTTTTATTGAGTCGAATTCCTTTAGTACAGTTTTTATTTTAGAATTGAAACTTTTTATGACATCTGTTAATGGGTCTTTCAGTAGTTCTTTGTAAGTGCTGGAATCAGATAATAAGTTTTCAATTTTTTCGGCATAGCTAATTTTATCCATTATTACAAAGCAACTGAATTTGTCGGCTTTACTAAGTAATGTGCAAGCTTTTATCTTTCTTCGTTTCGTGAATTGCATTTATTAACCTTTTAGGGACATTCACTATTCTATTAGGCATTTGAAGTAAGCCGAAAAAAAGACCTTTAACTAAATTCATTGAAGGTGATACAATTGAGTTTTTCTTTTCCAATTTGGATATCTCTGAGATGATGTTTCTGTACGAAATGTCATCACTAATAGAATATGATAAGCCATAGCCTAAAGCTCATTTAAGGTTCGGGTCCAGTTCTTTGTTCAACAGGTTTATTGCTCAATCGTCTCTATGTTTGATATTCCAATTACTTATCTCAATGAGACTTTTTAATTTATGATCCAGGTGGTGAACTAGTTTACTTAGCTTAAACCTAAGTCTTTTATAAATTCTGTTCAGTAGCACTGTTATCCAATTTGGGAATCCTGTTCAAGAAATATATATGTATATTTATATATATATATATATATATATATATATATATATATATATATATATATATATTTATATATATATATATATATATATATATATATATATATATATATATATATATATATATATATATATATATATATGTATATATATGTGTGTGTGTGTGTGTGTGTGTGTGTGTGTGTGTGTGTGTGTGTATATATATATATATGGTTTCAACGTTTAAATAGTGTTATATATGGCCTTCTACACACATATATATATATATATATATATATATATATATATATATATATATATATATATATATATATATATATATATATATTACATATATTCGTCATCATCATCTCTATAATTAGCCAAAATAGAGGTCAAACTCCAATTCACTGAGGAGGGGAGAACCAGGGGCGACCGAAGTCAGAATCAGAGGGAACTTTGAAGGTGTGGAGCTAGAGAAGGGTCATTCAGGTAGATGGATTAAAGCAATCCGTAAAGAATTCAGTTTCAGTGATAGCTACATCCCCTTTCCTTAAGGACTACTTCTAATAAACATCCTACTGTGCCCTCTTGTCTGCTGGTATTCTCAATGTTTCAGAATATCGTTGGAGATCTCTGTTTTGAACAACATGGCTTCTGACCCAAGGGTGTTTAGAGGAAAGCACCCGTTTAAGTTCCCGGATCAAGTCAGTCTCAGCCTAGCCTTCACTTGTGACTGACGTCTTGCTATTCTATGCCCGACCTTTGTCCTTGACCCACATGCCCAGTAACTGGAACTTAGACCACAAAAGGTCTGGGCCTACAAGCCTCCCACACAGTGTTGAACGAAGACAAGTCCACTCGTCTACCCACATTGCAAAGTGCACTTGCAAGGGATCCACGATACGTGTTATCTTGTTAATCTCACCTTCTTCATCACCATTCTTGCCTAGTGGAAAAATACTGCCATCAGGAGGCAGTAGTGTTACTTTTGCAATATTGCAAGCTAGAGGTCCTGTGCTTGAAGTCCCAAGGACCCCATTGTGTTTCTTGAGCCCCAGGTTCCATTTAGCTGTAAACTTTGTATAATTAGTTTTCATTCTGAGAGCTCAGTAGAGTTTGATTTGTTATTAAATTGAATCAGTGATAAGCTTTATTTAGAACAGTATGAGATGTTCAATTTTCATTTGCCATACTGTATCTGTGAATTAAAGTAAACTGCTGCAATTAACACACAGCGTTCAGTGGCGATCTTTTCTTGTGATTATATGGGTGTTAGAGCCCATCCAGGTGTTTCTATTGATTATATATCAGTCACAGTAAGTGGTTCTACAAGGTCTAGTAAAATCCCTAATCCATTTGTCCCTTACCGAGTCAAAATATATAACAGTGGTGACCTTGACAGGATCCCGGTCAAATTAGTGAATTAGCACTGCTAACACTAGGCTGAGATGTGATATGAACTAGGAAAATATGTCTTTATCGATATTAAAATACTCAGATGGCAAGATTGGTAAAATGAGAAGAGCTGACAGTATTAGAATATCAGTGCTGTACATGGAAAATGCATTAGGTGGGAAAAGTGTCAAATAATTGCATGTTAAAATCTTGATTTGGTGATAAATACTGCTTCATTTAGCCTTAAAGCAAAAACAAGAGAATAAAATGCAAACAGTGCTAGTGTTCTTAGGTTGGCAAGAGCAAGGATAACCAGCTGTGAATTTCCTTAGTGTAGGCAGGCTGTGTGGGCCTTTGTCTCACACACACTGGTTAGTAGGTTGTGAGCTAGTCATTTAGTAAGGACTGTGTCTTGTAAGTGAGATATTGCATGTGTTAGCAGTAAAAAGTTAGCTTGTGTGTTATTCATGAACAGTTAACGTCAGTGGAAGTGCGCAATTCCTCTGTTAGTGAAGTGAACTTTGAAAATTCATGTTGTTCAAGAATACCAGATATGGTAACTCGCTGGCATGCTAGTTCCCTTGCTCGCCATCGCCTCGGCCAAGACTATTCCCACCGGTAGGTACGATCACTTCCTCTTCAAATTTTGTTTCAGTTTTCATAAGTAAAGTAAAATTATTATTGGTGTTTTAAGAAAGTCATTAACTTCTACGTATATCCTTGAATCATTCCATCAGAAAATTTGTGCATTTTCCCCATGGTATCTTGTAAATTAACGAGAGAGTGCTTGTGTTCGTTCAATTGACATCACTCGACCAGCCAACACCTCGCTTGCCATCCGTCGTGTGATGCACAAACACACAGACTGAGCTCAACACTGCACCTCCCGTCTTTGTAAACAATCACATGTGATTTCATTGGATATCTTGTATTTGTTTGTTTGTAAACACTCGCACACACGTAAGTGCGACCTTGAACTGCCAAATTAATTCAGCCATCTTCACTCAGCTGTCACTGTCACAACAAACAGCAGTCTTAACCTCACTGCCTGACGAGCGCCTCACTGCACTGTCATTATACACTTAAACATTTAATTATTTGCATACACTCTGATATGATTGTTCGGGAATCATTATACCAGCTCAAATATTTTACGTAATTAATGTAACGGGAATAGAACACACTTCCATTTATCTAGTAGAGAGCATATCCATTTCATTCTATTAAGAAATTACAAGCTATTTGTCACTATTAATCTACGATGCTCACTTGGGGACAGAGAGAAAGAGAGTTGTAATAACCTAATAATATACGTTATTCTTTATCCACATACATAAGAGGTATGTTTTGGTAATTGTGTTTCCTTATCTCTCTCTCTCTCTCTCTCTCTCTCTCTCTCTCTCTCTCTCTCTCTCTCTCTCTCTTTTTCTCATCCCTAACACCCCCTCTACTCTCTCTCTTCTTCCTTTCTGTCTGTCTGTCTGTCTGTCTGTCTGTCTGTCTAAAATCTCTCTCTCTCTCTCTCTCTCTCTCTCTCTCTAACACCTCTACTCTCTCTCTCTCTCTCTCTCTCTCTCTCTCTCTCTAGGGAAAAACACCTCCTCTCTCTCTCTCTCTCTCTCTCTCTCTCTCTCTCTCTCTCTCTCTCCTCCGTGACACTCCTTCTACTCTCTCTCACTTCCTCTCCCTCTCACACTCTCTCTCCCACTCTCTCTCTTTCCTGTTAAGATTGTTGCTTCAACTACATTGCCCGGATTTTTGACATTTTATATCTCACCCATTCTCAACCCCACTTCCTGTCGGGACTGAGCTTGTACTTAAAGGGCATCGTGAGTTTCACAATTCATCTCAGCGACCTCAAAAACTATGGATTAGACTCTAATATCTGTCATTTTCAGTTAATTTTACATGTCACCCCTTCCCACCCCCATCCCCCTTTGGCGCCAGTGATGTCTTACAGCCACGGTAATCTTTTCTAGATGGTAAGTCATATGTATACCAAAATGAGGTATGATAAATGTATAGAGTTTATTTGGTTACCAAGTCTAAGGGGCAGAACCAGCCTCGTTTCAATGTTTGGTCCTGTGGTGGGTTAGAAATTTATTTCTGTGAAACACGTTCCAATGTGTTCATTTCCATAATATCTCACAGTGAAAGGGGAAAGTCGAATGAAATGTTAGCAATTCGAGCGCTGATGGGTCAGTGAGTTGGGTAAAATTCGCTGGTATGTTAGGCCTTAGTTGCCTGCCCGGGAAAAACCTAAGGTACTTAAGTACCTAGGTTCCAACTCCTTTTCTGACCTTTATGCCCGAATTGCTAATACCCTGGACTCTCACTCGAAAGACTGGGGTCTGGTCCCGTGGTGAGTAAGAAATTTATTTCTGTGAAACTTGTTCCCATGTGTTCATTTGCCTACATACTGTACTATATATATATATATATATATATATATATATATATATATATATATATATATATATATATATATATATATATATATATATATATATATATATATATATATATATATATATATATATATATGGTATATATATATATATATATATATATATATATATATATATATATATATATATATATATATATATATATATATATATATATATATATATATATATATATATATATATATATATATATATATATATATATATATATATATATATATATATATATATATATATATATATATACACATATATATATATATATATATATATATATATATATATATATATATATATATATATATATATATATATATATATATATATATATTGATATATACATATATATATATATACATACATACATACATACATACATACATACATCTTTCACCCTTTATTCGCTACTTTTCATCTTTTTCTTCGTTTTTTATTCTTATATTTATAGCACAGACACTGCATGCTGTTTCCGCATTACACAATTTTACGAAACCAGTCTTTCTCCTCTTCGCCCTTTGCTCATCTCCCAAGAATTTACGAACTTCTTTTTTTTTCTCCCTCTTTGCTTACAATTTCCACCTTACTAAAATTTACGAGACCTCTCTCTCTCTCTCTCTCTCTCTCTTTGTGCGTGTATGAGTTGTTCTTTGTGGACGCAGCTCTCAAGAAGTGTCCTGTCATAAGGACCTTTTCTTCTATTCACTTGATGTTTATGTTTATTTCCACCCAGTATTATTTCTTGCTATACTTGTCTTGCATTTGGTGATGCTCACATACAGCAACATTTCCACCTTTTCTTTTGGGACAACTCTCCTTTATAATTGATTATTTTTCTGCATGCATCAAAATAAAAAGGAGACTTTATTCATGTATTCAGTGGTAATATTTGTATGTATAAATATTTTGCAAATGAACGCCTGTATGTCCGAACACGTACAAGCTCCCTTGATTATATATTTGGGGAAAACCTATGCATGTATATCCATTTATAAGCTTCTCGTAAGTACGTATGTATGTATGTATATATGTATAACAAACTCGAAACTCAGTTGAATATTATAACTGTAAAAAGTTCAGGTATGACATTAGAGTTTTCATCGAATATATTTTGTTTATGCTGAAGTAAATTTAGCGGCTTCCAGGTTTTGTCTTCGTTTGCACTCTTTAATAGTTTCGGAACTTCTTTCTGTTAATTTTCATATTGTCCTCTTATAAACTATATTGAGGGAAAAAGCTAAATTCATTGACTATAATTTGATGATAATAATAACAGTCCTTTATAAAATCAGTCAGATTTAAGAATTGTTAATATACTTTCGTGTTTGACGTTTATCTTGTTGGGGATGTGTTTGTTATTTAACAATGAAATGTGCAAGGTGTATCTGTAACTCTCTCTCTCTCTCTCTCTCTCTCTCTCTCTCTCTCTCTCTCTCTCTCTCTTCCTTTATCATTTATATTTGATAATGTATCAGAGTTCTGATTTCTTTCTGGAGTCTCTTGGCAATTCACTCCTTTTGCTCCCCATTTCGCTATTGAAAAGGAAAATTAAATCACTCGATGTTAGTTAGTAAATCAACACTCATAAAAACTTCCAGATTTCATTATTTGTAAAATTTTTGCTTTTCTTCTTTTTTGAAAGAAACATATTAAAGTCTTAATTTTTATGCTTTTCTTCAAACTTTTCCTCACTTTGCCTTACCTTTTCTTTCCATTAGTCATCGGAAGAGGCGAAGCTTCCTAAGCTTTCCTTCGTTTATTGATTTTCATTAGCGAAACATTACACCCGATTTTGAAGCAGCAGAAACATCGCCAACGTCATCGTGATTAGAAATATATCTGATGTCCAGCAAAGGACACCTCTAGGGGAAAAAATGAAAGATTTAGAAGGGAAGTCTTCAACGGTGCTAAAAATTTGATCAAATATCACCTTTAAACAAACACTTTAAAGGGTAAGTACGATATACTTAGGGAACTCCGAATTTCGAAGAATAACGGACCATAAGAAAATTATAATTGTTTTGTAAACACATTTACCGCGCAAATTTTAAATTAATTTGTGTTTTTCTTGCAATTGTCTTTTGTCTGCTAAAATATACATATTTGTCTGTCTGTCAGCATGGTTTTAAAACATGGAGATGAAAAATATACAAAGCAAATAACCTCCCTTTTTCCCAGTGAGGCCAAACTTCATTTGATGACTAGTTAAAACTTGCGTCACAGTTCACTCCTCTCTTTTCGGTATGGTTAGTAAAGCTTGAGACTGATTGCAAGCATGCATTAGAATAATATTCCTGTATGAAAGTCGACTTTTGAGGAAAAAGATGTGTAATCTAAAATCTCATAAAATTTCTGATAGCAATTTTCCATTCAACCTTAGGCTAACGCAATGCAGTTCTATCAAATCATAATAGAAATATTGCTGTTAGCACTAGGAATTATTATTTAACTACGTGGATTCCTTTATATATTTACGTGCCTTATACTTTAAATCATATTAGTATTCACAGACCTTTGAATGTAGGCCTAAACCTCTACAAATCACATTTGCATCACATATTAGTCAGTTATTACGGTTAACCAAAGACTGAATGCACTCTTAGCAATAGAAACAAATTCATGCATAAAGACTTAAATCCAATACTGATTATATTTTGCACTGTGGTTTACTTTTTAATTAGTTATAAAGGTTTTAAAATAAGGAGAGCGAGAGGAAAGGAAAGTATTGCTGTATTTGAGAAGAGGACCTTTTTGGGGTCTCTGGCTCAGGTCCCCACTGGATATCGATAACAGTTCAAGTTACATACTAATTTTTTAGTTAGTGGTGTGTTTATTTTTTCCCACTTATGTTGGAGTTGCATCAATTAGGGAAATTCAGTAATGAATTAAGACTTCAAACACGATGAAACCCGCTTTTACGGTCGTTATTTATCACATTTGTCTAGAATGAAGTACCATTTAATACTCTGACACTTGATGAGTTCATATTCTAACCTCCATAGTCCCCAGATATATTAAAGAATATTGATGTAACTGACAGCACTCTCAAACAAAGTCTTGCATATTTAATTTGAGTTGAAACTCGGAGAATCCATTCAGAAGCGTTGCGTTGTTCACTTCATTCCCTCTCATGGGTTGAATGTCCTCAATCATAAAAATGATGAATGACAGCCACAGTAGAATCAATTACTATTTTGCTAAGTTTTTTTTTTCAAAAATTTTTCCCACTGCATTAAAATGAATAATTAATTTCTTCATGATCAGCTGAATTAAACAAATACATTATTTACAAGGAAAACATCCTGAATATAGAATCGTTATAAACTTGTGGTAAATGTCGAAAATATCAACCTCTCTCTCTCTCTCTCTCTCTCTCTCTCTCTCTCTCTCTCTCTCTCTCTCTCTCTCTCTCTTACATGAAAAGTATATTAGACTCATACTTAAGAACCCATAAGATTAATCTCAAGCGCAGTGGGGTTAAATGACCTCAATTATTAAAGTGGAAGTTCTAAAGAACAGTTGTTTCTATTTAATCGAAGAATTGAAGAATCCTCGTAATCTCGTTATCTAAAGCGGCAAGAGGCTCAATATTTAAGTGGTTTTTGACAAGCCATGATAGTTAATAACCAAGAGTCAAAAAAGTCTGAAATACCAGTAAACAAAGTAAATTCACTGTGAGATTTGGTTGAGAAAATATTTTGACCTGTCTAGTAGAAGAAACTAGCCAGTTTTTAATTAAATATTAGTAAGATATTTTGACTTTTTGACTCTTGATTACATATAATTATCGGTAGATCAAAAAGATGCCACAATCATATAAGCCGAAATGATAGCTCATTCTTGGGGCACCCGCACTATTTGGAAAGAGGCATACATACGTGCATGGAAAGAACGCAACACACACATATAAACAAATGCACATATATAATATATATATATATATATATATATATATATATATATATATATATATATATATATATATATATATATATATATATATATATATGATGTTAATGACGAAGTGAATTCAACGTCATTACGCTGAAAGGTTTGGCTCAGTAAAGGCATTTGATGCCGATTGCCTGAAAGAGATACACATCAAATGCTTTACAGGTCACATTGCATTAGAATATTAAGTAATCACTCTGCAATTTTAGTGCAAATCTGTTAACTTCTGTCGAATCGTGATATTAATGGATTGGTCGAACATCATTGGTCACCATGTACTTTGTGAGTGCTTGTTCCATTGTAAGTGGCTGAAAAAATTTTCTGGTATCATTGAACCTTGAACCTAAACTGAGGTGGTCGGCTTATATACAGTACAGTATATCCCTTCTGATTCAATATATGTAATTACAATAAATAATGATCTTGATTATGAGCGCCATAAATATCTCAGTCACGCTAATAGTGGATCAGCCTACTTTGATAATATTCATAAAAAAGCCACTTACCAAAATAAAGACAGAATGCAGCATCAAAATGAGCATGAAAAATTCGCGTGCAGTTATGGGCCGATTTAGTCAATGTGTAAAGAATTTCGTTTTCGAAAACTAGCAAAATGTGAATGTGCATATTTTTTAACATCGCGTCTTTTTCTCTCATAGGTGTTCGTCATTTTCCTACTTAGTTGTTAACCAATTCAATTTTAGGGAAAAGTGCCCATTCTCCAGGCCTCGACTAGGGTTCGAATCTGGGTCCTTTTACTTGTTCTCTCTCTCTCTCTCTCATTACAGAGAGAGCCGTGTCCAATACTCGATTTTGGCGTATTTAGCTGAAAACCTTCGCGCCTCTCTTGATCTAATTAGTGATATAGATTACTAGTAATCAGTCTACTGCAGTGATTAGTTTTCAGGATGTACATAAGCATGAAACCAGCAATCTGATCAAAACATGTTTTCTTAGACCTCAGGAGTAAAACATCTGGAGTACCCGTTAAAGGTATATATATATATATATATATATATATATATATATATATATATATATATATATATATATATATATATATATATATATATATATACACATACATATATACACACACACACACACACACACACATATATATATATATATATATATATATATATATATATATATATATATATATATATATATATATATATATATATATAAATATATATAAACTGGGTGAGCCAAAATTAGGTGGACAGTAGGTGGAATAGAGTTTGTGTTAGGGTTACACTGTAACAGTGGTGTTTATTACAACTATGGCGGGTTGTGTTATATTATATTAAAGTTTATGACAAAATACTGATGCAAGAAAATGGGTGTTAAAAGAGTATTGGAAGTCTTACAATGCTGAAACAATTAGAAGAAAATGCAGCTGAAACAAGTACTTGCTCACTTCTTAATGCCCCAAAAACTGGTCGACCCAAAACAGTTTGCACAGAGGATCACAAGCAACTTGTTGCCGAAGCATTTTGTCACAGTCCCAAAAATTCCACCAGAGGAGCCTCAGCAGAATTGAGCATTTCACAAATCTTTATTATACTAAATCTGGAATCTATTCGGTTGAAACCTTATTGTCCACGGCTAATTCATGGCTTATTGGAGGATGACCCAGAGGCTTGTTGGTTACGTGTTTTTGTGTCTATGATATAGTAATTCACATTTTATTAAAGGATATGTACAATGCTGTCACAGAGAGAGAGAGAGAGAGAGAGAGAGAGAGAGAGAGAGAGAGAGAGAGAGAGAGAGAGAGAGAGAGCCCGGCAGACGTACAGAACAATGATGCGGTATGTTTACATCAAAGTCTAAGTACAGTAACACACACACACATACTCCTTCACTTTTTATTTATATTTTGTGCTATAATATCCTCGTTTATATTTTTACTGTATCTTCAAATTTTTTATTCTTTCAAACCAAAAGATGAACACACTCATGTGCATAGGGTACAAGAGAGAGAGAGAGAGAGAGAGAGAGAGAGAGAGAGAGAGAGAGAGAGAGAGAGAGAGAGAGAGAGAGAGAGAGAGAGAGTTTACTGTTATGATATGCGTGATAATCATACTTAGAATCAACTAAACTTGTAACGAAATATGGTAGAGTAAATCAAGCAAAGCAATAATAATAATAATAATAATAATAATAATAATAATAATAATAATAATAATAATAATAATAAACAAATAAATAAAGTAAAATGACAACACGGTACGTACGCACTAATTAAATTAATGTTATTTGTAATAATATCAGAAATTATGAAATATACTCTATTTCAAATATCTTTCTTATTATGTTATATTGTTGATATAATTGTTATGAAAACTTTGTATAAGATTAATTAATATTTGTAATGAAATTTTAATAAAAAAAAAAAAAATTCCGTGACATGGATAAACTTGCTACAGGCTGCTTGGTTTTGTCTTGCCTACGTATGAAATTCGCATTTTAAATATTTGTACGGTGATTCGAGATGAAATATCAACAGTGATAAAGTACTCTCATACTTAGAGTGAATTAAAGTTGTAATATAGTACGGTACATTAAATTGAGCAAAACAAAAGAAATAAAAGAGGCAACACGCACGTACACACTAATTTCGTGGCATGTGTAAACTTGGTAAAGCCTGTCTAGTTTTGTATTGCCTACATATGAAATTCGGATATATATATATATATATATATATATATATATATATATATATATATATATATATATATATATATATATATATATATATATATATATATATATATATATATATATATATATATATATATATATATATATATATATATATATATATATATATATATATATATATATATATACACATACTAGCTGACCAACCCAGCACTGCCTGGGAAATCTCTGAATGACAAACGATAAACTCTCCTAAACTCTCCTTCACTCTTTCCCTTTTTCTCCTCCCTAACACCCACTCTACTCTCTTTTTTTGCAAATCAGAAAACAGATACTGATTGCAAACGATGAGAAATCGGATGAAGCTAAGGTAATATTCGGTGTGCCACAAGGTACCGTGTTAGCTGCATTGCTGTTTGTGATTATGATAGCAGACACAGACAATAATGTTAAGGACTTGGTAGTGAGAAGTTTTGCCGATGACATAAGAATAAGTAGAGAAATTACTTGTGATGAAGATAGGAACTAGCTGCAAAGAGACCTAAACATAATATATAAATGGGCAGAGGTAAATAGGACTGTATTTAACTCTGATAAATTTGAATCAATAAACTATGGTGATAAAGAAGGAATGCTATATGCATATAAAAGACCTAATAATGAGACAATCACAAATAAGGAAGCAGTTAAAGACCTTGGTGTGATGTTGAATAGGAATATGTTATGCAATGATCAAATAGCAATACTACTGGCAAAATGCAAAACAAAATTGGGAATGTTATTCCGGCACTTCAAAACAAGTAAAGCCGAACACATGATTATGCTTTATAAAACGTACGTACGTAGTCCACTTGAATATTGCAATATAATAAGGTACCCACACTACCAAAAGGATATTGCACAAATAGAGAGTGTAAAAAGGTCCTTTACAGCTAGAATAGAAGAAGTTAAGGACCTTGACTACTGGGAAAGACTACAATTCTTAAATTTATATAGTCTCGGAAGGAGAAGAGAACGCTACATGATAATCCAGGCATGGAAACAGATAGAAGGAATTACCGAAAACATCATGGAGCTAAAAATATCAGAAAGAGCAAGCAGAGGTAGATTAATAGTGCCCAAAACTATAGCAGGAAAACTAAGGAAAGCACACAGGACATTAATCCACCACGCACCAGCATCGATAATGCAGCGTCTATTCAATGTGCTACCAGCTCATCTGAGGAACATATCAGGAGTGAGCGTAGATGTGTTTGAGAATAAGCTCAACAAATATCTAAGATGCATCCCAGACCATCCAAGATTGGAAGATGCAAAATATACCGGAAGATGCATTAGCAATTCTCTGGTAGACATCAGAGGTGCCTCACACTGAGGGACCTGTGGCAACCTGAACAAACTGTAAGGCCTGTAAGGTCTCTCTCTCTCTCTCTCTCTCTCTCTCTCTCTCTCTCTCCTCCCTAGCACCCCATCTATTCTCTCTCTCACTTCCTCTCCCTCTCACTCTAACCCCCCCTCTCTCACTCTCTCCCTGTCCTGTTAAGATAGTTGCTTCAATTACATTGCCCAACATTTTTTACATTTTATATTTCATCTCTTCTCACACCCCATTCCTATTGGGGCTGAACATCGACTTAAAGGGCATCGGGAGTGTGACTATTCATCTCAGCAACCTCAAAAACTATGCAGTCGACACTAACGTCTGTCATTTTTGACATTTTATTTTTTACCACTTCTCACCCCTCCTTGCTATCAGGGCTGAATTTGGACTTAAAGGGCATCAGGAGGTGACTACTCAACTCATCAGCCTTGGAAACTATGGATTATGCACTAACATCTGTCGTTTTTGGGTATTTTTACATGTCACCTCTTCTCACTCCCACCCCCTTTGGTGACAGTGGTGTCTTACACCCCCTAATGTTGACCCCTTCCCCACTTCCTTCATGACCCCTTGCTCCGACCTAGAAAAGCAGTCCTCAGATAATATCTCCCCAGTGACCCCACGTCGTTCTCAAAGGCTCAGAGGAAAGGAATCCGCTCGAGAGAGCGTTATGAGCGTGTGGGGGGGATGGGGGGAGGGAGGTGTTGGTATAAGAAAGATACAGTGGTATGTTTGAAGTACAAGAAAGACTTTGCTTCTGTTCTCTACATTTATTCCCTTGTACCGTTATACTGAATATTCCATTATTATGTTAATATACCATTAAAATATCTCCCTTAATAATAATAATATTCATATGTTTATGTGCAACTATCGCAAATATGTCATGGCAATAATGATGTTTCGCCATGTTGGCAATACTGTTGCTTCAGGACACATATTCACCAACTGTATTCTGGTTCGGGACCTTCCCTGAAAAAAGCGGGACGCCATATCTTGAAAACTAACCACAGAATCTTCTTGAAAATAATCTCAATATGTTTAACACGTCCAACTTCTCCTTCTGCCACCAGTTTGCGGCGCATCATTACAAGCCCGTTGGGGATTACCGTAAAAACAAACAAGAGACTGAGCGCGCGCCCGTTCTCACTCGTCTGGCCGAACCATAATATGCTTTTGGGACAAAGGACAATCATTCAGTAAGCCGGAGATCGTCCCAATGGTTACATCTAATTTGTGTCCTTTGCTTATATTGTATCGTTCCACAAGATTACACCGAAAACACCTACAGTACTTTATATTGGTATTACCTTCCACCCACTATTAGTGTTAAACAAGATCTCCATAAACATACATTAGCCAAACAAGGAAAAACCCATCAAATCAGCAAAATTTCAGAAATTTCTTAAAATATATTCTCATAGAAAAATGCAGAGTCATTATTTCTCAGAATGATTTACAAAGCAAACCTTATGTGTATGCAACTGAGGTTTTAAAAGAAATGTTATAAAATCAATCGATCTCATCGATATCTGAGACACTGTATTTTGAAATGTGACGTCCATATCTAACATTCTTATTTTGGCAACCATATGTTTTACATGATTTTGGTACTACCATTTTGGTACACAAAATTGTGCTAAAAAAAAAAAAAAAATCTAAATTAGATTTGTCAGCTCTACACATCTAACATATATTTAGGAAAGATCTATTACCAGTGCATACCTGACCACGCTGCATCTTAATTTTCCCAGAAGAATGAATTTTATGTAGCCGTATTGGAATATGATCGATATAACTAAGTTCGGAAACTGACTAGAAGGATTCTATAGAGGAAAATTCCTTTGTGGTAACAACTGCCTTCACTGCTGAAACTGTCTGCACAAATCAAGAATGCGTGTAATTTCATCTTTTAAAAATTTATTTCATTTTCTCTATAAAATTTGTCTTCATTAGGCTAGTGTCCTCTCTCTCTCTCTCTCTCTCTCTCTCTCTCTCTCTCTCTCTCTCTCTCTCTCATAATTAGGACCCTGGCAAGAATATATGATGATCGATACATGTCACCATGGTAATGTTTTTGCATTCTATGAGGTCACTGGGTATTGGTAAATGTCTTTCAAGGCCCCGATGTGTTTTCATCTGGCTACAGTTATTTGATGGCGATGAAAATATCCCTACCTTCCACCTGTGCGTTCGTCCAACTTTTCCCTTTAGCGTTCGTAATGTGGCATGAGTTCTAAATTAAGAGCGACAGGGCACAGGGTATTGTTATACTGTTTATACTTTTTTAGTTTTTATTTCTCGTTTCTTCACCTCTTTTTGAAAGAGATAATTTGTTTCCTCCGCAGGTTATAACTTGGTTTTTTCTATCAGGCTCGTAAACACATAAAAAAATGGAATCAATTTTTTTACACTTTTCAACATGTCAGTAAATAGAACAACACTAATGCTTAAATTTAAATTTACACGATTTGTTCCTATCCATTCAGTGTTAGGATGTAAGGATTATACAATCCTTTTTGCCCTTTCCCCTTTGATAGCATGATTTTTCTCACTAACATGTACAAAAATACCACTGTTCCCCTGTGCATATCTCACACATTTTTCATGCTGTTCTATTCTCTTTTCCAGTGCTTTACCCGTTTGGCCAATATAAAAGTTGTCACAAGACTTACATGGAATGTCATATACACACCCTTTAGTATTGTCGGGAGAGTTTTTGATAAGGACATGTTTCATTGTTTTATTGTTCTTAAATGAGACATTAACACTAAAATTCTTAAGAAGATGGAGGATATCTTTCATATTATTATTATAAGGCAGTGCAAGCAAATTTTTGGTGTTGTAAGGTTCTTTTTGGTTTTGATACATAGTCTTTTTTGTCGCTTCTAATGCATTGTTTAATACGCCGTCAGGATATTTCAATTTCTTGCCTGTATTCCTAATCTTATCTATTTCCTCGTCAATATATTCAGGGCTACATGCACGTAATGCTCTTAAAAACATAGATAAAAACACTGATTTCTTAACCTTATTGCTTTGTCCGGAATAGAAATGCACATAGGAAGAAATATTAGTGGGTTTTCTATACACACTATATTTAAACCCATTACTATTTCTTCGTATGAGGACATCCAAAAAGGGTAAGCACCCATCATTCTCCATTTCCATAGTGAATTTAATTGATGGTACTAACTGATTTAACTTGGCAAAAAAGTTATTTACATCTTCGTCAACATGCCTAAACCAAGATACGTTGCGTGGAATAATGTTGTTTAATATTTTCTTTTAAAAAAATCCCATGTATAAGTTACTTAACACTGGTGATAGAGGGTTTTCCATTGCCATACCAAAATTTTTTGAGTAAAATTTACCATTAAATTCAAATTTACATTCTTTCACACATAATTTAATCAGTTCAATTAAAGTGCTTTTAGAAAATGGGATATCCAGCTGTGTATTCTCTAATGATTCCGATAAAAACTCCATCAGATCATCAATTGGTCCCTTTGTGAATAGTGATACTACATCAGAACTCACAAACCTGGATTCACTATTAATCTGTACACTATTTAGTTTATTTATCAGGTCCACATTATTCTTGATATTGGCATTTGAGATAGCACCTAGCAATGGGTTGAGGATATCCACCATTGGTGGATATCCTACAAACTTTCCACAAACTAATAATGTACCTTATCATAAAAAAAAATAGGAAATTAAATATAGAGATTGTTACGAATGACTCTGCTCTAACCTCTCTGATTACTGTGTAAATGTCAGCAGCCTACTTTAGTTTTGTTATATGCAAAAATAAAGCAACCATTTTTTAAACTCATTTTATGTTTGTGAAACGTTTGACAGGCATAATATAATTTACATCGTGAATTTAACAATATACATTTAAAGCTCGGAATAAGCAGAAGGGAACTTTTTGTTAATTTTGTACCTTGTCATAAAATATTTTTTCTTCATTCAAGCCACGATGATAAAAAAAATTTTTGCTAATAACTTTTCACACTCCTCTGCAAAAAGGGAAAAAAAAATGTCAAAGTAAGTTGAAGTTTATGCGCTGGTAATATAAAGCAGACAAAATTGCTGTTTGCGAAATAAAAGCATCTTGTGGTTAAGTCGCAATAATCCAGACATATGGAAATAGAGTAGAATGGGAAAGGTCAGAGAAAGAGGGTCGTCAAGGATAAAAAGGAAAGTCGAATCTTTTATAAAGAGATGAATATTAAATTAGAATTGCTATGATTGCACATTGCGCTGGTTTGTGAATATTTAAGTTCAGTTAATAAAACAGCATCCACGACTATATTAATCAATATAACAAACACAAAATAGCCATATTTGAATTTAATGGCTCATACAGTGAAGTAACAAAAAGAGTTAAATTAGAACTGGAGACTTGCTCTAAAATCCTCGTAAAGATAGTTATTGCTTAAGTGAACCCTCCCCTTCAGATCCTAGAGCCTATTTGTCCCAGGAGCAGAGAGCCATTTATGCCAATGAGAGAAATTACTGGAAGTTTTCAAGTTTAAATGGAGACGCTGATTGCAGCAGCAGCCAGGCGAAGAAGAAGCTTGTCTACCAAGTTTGTATCGAGGTGAGCACCGACAAGAGAAATTCTCTCTCTCTCTCTCTCTCTCTCTCTCTCTCTCTCTCTCTCTCTCTCTCTCAGAATTCAGGAATGCCAATACAGGTTGTGAAATGGCCTCTCAATGATGGTTCGATCTTCGTCATCTTCGTCAATGAAGCATAGTAATATGAACAGTGATTTCTGTTTCCAACCTTAAGCAACACCCATATAATATTCTAAAGCATTTTGGGACCAAAACCCATGGAATATTCTATCGAAGCTCAATGACGATCAGAACAATACAATTGTCTCGATTGGGACACGTCCAGAATCTGTAAGACACAATTGCATCGCAGCAATTCTTCCCATCCAACCCCTTGATCTTTAGACACGTTCAAAGACCCACGTGATTTTTTTTATTTTCTCTCTGTAAAAAGACAAAAGACGATGCAACATTGTGCAATCCTTCCCTCCTTCTCGTATGGGAATAAAAATTGGTCTACGTGACTGGGTTCCCATCCCTTATCTCTCATCCGTTAACGCGCGAATCTAAAAGGAAATTGCTTGAACTCAAAGCAAAGCAATTCCATGACCAAGAATCCACACGGTAACAAAGTCATAAATCACACATACATGACGTAACCTCTCTCCCCCACTATTATGTTTTCTGAATTATTAATTCTAAAGGTTCTAAATTACGCCATTGTGAAATCTAACATACATTAGAGAAAACAACATTTTACATTACTGACAATTTTACATAATCATCATCATTACACGGAACACATGATAATTAGAACAGCAATATTAATAACACTTAAGAAAGATATACATTTTTCAAGAAAATATCATGAGAATATATATATATATATATATATATATATATATATATATATATATATATATATATATATATATATATATATATATATATATATATCCTTTTATACATAACTATTAAGCATTGTTTTGTAGCTGCAGTAGAATATCCATTTGATATTTTCTGTTATGCCTAAACCTTTCGACCCTAAAAATGGTTAATCCCTTTAATCCTTGTACCAATCACAGCTCAGGTCTACTTTTCCATCTACATGTAGAGACAAAATGATCGTAAATTAAAATTGTAAACCAGTAGTCACTTGAAAATGCCACAGAGTTGATAAACAGCTGTTGTGACAGAAAACAATAAATGGAATAAAGAAGTTTGTGTGTTTCTTCACTGAAGATTGACGCCTCAGGATCAGAAAAAACTCCGACGATATGAAGATTCCGCAAAAGACAATTGATGCCACAAAAGCAGTAATTGATGAAAATTGTATTATATATATAAATATATATATATATATATATATATAAAATATATATATATATATATATATATATATATATATATATATATATATATATATATATATATATATATATATATATATATATATATATATATATATATATATATATAGAGAGATATATATAAGATATATAGAAAGCTGGATGTAAAAACACAAGCGGAAAACATAAACATAAATTTGTCTTTTATCTAGGAGCAGGTAATATGTGCGAAGATTTCCTCTGACTAGGATCTATTGATTTAAAAAAAAAATATCAGTAATAATAATAATAATAATAATAATAATAATAATAATAATAATAATAATAATAATAATAATAATAATAATAACAAACAGGTAATCCATATACACAGAAGCTGGCAGCGAAATATCCTAGAATAAAATATAAGTTTCTATTCATTTGTTTTGCAGCGAACATAAATACTATTTTTTTAAATTAACGGACAGGGGAGCTGCCATAACAAATTTGTCATTTTTTTTTTTACCTACCGTAACATTTGTGTCGTTTTTTTTCACTCACCATGATATCGTTATGGTGTTTTAATTTTAAAACTCTATGTCAGATATTGTTAAAGAAAATAAGACATAAATAATGCTGCAAATGGAGTAAAAACCTAATTCCAATTACAGCTATCCACGACAAATCTACCCGTCTACTTACGCTGGATGTAGCTGTTACCAGCAGCCAGATTTATAAAACAACCATTAATTAACTATACATGTAGGTAAAATAGGATCCTGCAAACTCTAATGATGAATCTGAAAGGTTCATTAAGATTTGAATTATGACTGGGCATGATACTTTCTCATCTTGTTTCAGTTGTACAGTATTATTATGGTGCGGTTTCTAAATTTTGTTCTATGCTTTTCCCACCCCATCCGGTCTTGCTACCATGCTGCTATGAAATGAAGCTATTTCACTCTACGGTAGAGAAGAAAATCCTTCTCTGGGAGGTTTGTTCACTGTAAAAGAGCCAGTTTTAAAAGAATAATGAAAATATAAATATATATATATATATTATAAAGAATATATATATATATATATATATATATATATATATATATATATATATATATATATATATATATATATATATATATAAATATATATATATATATATATATATATATATATATATATATATAGTATATATATATATATATATATAATGTATTTATATATATATACGTAATGTATTGAATTTATATACTTGTGTATTTACGTATGAATAAACGAACACCACACGAAAATAATGACCAGAAGTTCATGGTCAAGCACTTTCATGTTTATTCACGGACGACGAAGCACAAATGACACATAGTTTACATGAATGGTAGAAAGTAAACAAAGAAAACAAGAACCAATAAATGAAAGACTAATAGAGAAAGAGATAATCCGGGATAATCCAGTCACAAACTGAAATAACGACGCTAAGAACTACGGAAAGGGTATGCACGCAAACAGCAATCATAAATAAGACTAAGTGTTATTGTCTGCTTATATTTATCAACCACTTTATAACCATAAAAGCATCAAGCTTAAACAGCCCATTGCTAAAGTTTAAAGCCTAATCAAAACTTAACCTAATAAACAAGAAAGACATATCTTTGAACTGTGTCTTTACATGGAACGATGGACCTGATGTGATGAGAATCTCCCATGTATGTAAATAAATATATATATATATATATATATATATATATATATATATATATATATATATATATATATATATATATATATATATATATATATATATATATATATATATATATATATATATATATATATATATATATATATATATATATAATTGTGTGTGTGATATCAATATTATTTCCATATTTTTCAGATATTTTATTAAATTTTCTTTTTATTAAATTTTGTTCATTTAATGAGCAGCCAACTAAAATTACTGTCCTTTGTTTTACGCTCTCTCCTTCTGTCTGTACTCTAGTGAATAAATGATTTCGTTTAACATTGAATATTCCAAATACCTCGCGTCGTTAATGTTTCGCGGTGGATTACGAATGTCACATGTGGCATGATGGGAACGTGCTACTAATATATAACTAATTACCGAAAATCGAAAGAAGAAAAAAGTATTTGGGAACAACGCAGTTCACTTTTCCAATCTGATATTCTGAAATTCTGTTCAACGCGATTTCGAACGATGGTAAAAGGGAAAAAATACAGTTAGAACAATGGAGCTTTGATGTCGACATCTGGAATCTGGTGGCTGCGTTGTCTCTCATCACGAAGGGATTGAACTGAATGTCAGTCTACAAACATTTCATCACCAGATGCTTCTATATTCTATAGCCAGATTCCCGAAGCACTGTAAACCGGACGTCAATCTGTGATCACATTTTACTGATTTCAGAATTATGCAATAAATATGGCTCTCATCTCATCTGAAATATAGTGTTAGCATACTTCGATTTCTTGTCCTATAAAATATTGTTCGATAACATTCTTCAATTTTCACCCCCTGCAGACTTAAAGAAAAACGCTCATTCATTCACATGATTGTCTATAAATCTTCTAGCTCACTCAAAGTCCCTTTATGGCATTTTTTTTTTTTTTTTTGAGAGAGAGAGAGAGTGAGGGAGAGAGAAAATACTTTTCAAATTCTCAAAGAGGGAGAAGTTGTATGCCTTCCTGATATCAAAGGCGTTGTCCTATTGGACAGAGATAACCTCATCAAAAAGGTGGAAAAAGCCTTCCTGATACGATCACAAGTCTCCAACTTCAACTGATCATGCATATGTTTTCTTTATGCTCCTTCCCCCATTTTTTTTCTTAGTTTACAATTCTGTAAATCCTTGTGTTGTTAATTTCTGATTTATTTCTTTTACTTCTGTTTCATTGTTCGTGGTTTTTCTTTCACATTTGTATTTTATTATTATTTAAATGCATTTAATAAAATTCAAATAGAGCTTACTGTTAATGCTATTTTATTCTTACACCTGATTTACGTTTATTCTTGTAGTACCAAAGATAGGATTATGAACTATTGTAACATTTGGTACAAGTAAACTTGTGCTAAAGATTCTCATAACCATCTTCAACTCTCTCTTTGGTGTAAGTTATTCCCGAGGTATTGTGAACTGGATATAAAAAAACAAAAAGTAAAAAAAATGCGCCGAAGTTTCTCCGGATCAATCAAGTTTTCTGTACAGCCGCTACAGCGTATAATCAAGGCCACCGAAAATAGATCTATGTTTCTGTGGTCTCGGTATAATGCTGTATGAGCCGCGGCCCTTGAAACTTTAACCAGGGCCCGGTGGTTGCCTATCCTATATCGTTTCAAGAAGCACGATTATGGCTAACTTTACCCTTAAATAAAATAAAAACTACTGAGGCTAGAGGACTGCAATTTGGTATGTTTGATGATTGGAGGGTGGATGATCAACATTCCAATTTGCAGCCTTCTAGCCTCGGTAGTTTTTAAGATCTGAGGGGGGACAGAAAAAGTGCCGACAGAATAAAGTTCGGAATGACAGACAGCCGACAAAATAGTTTTGTTTTAGAGAAAACTAATAGTTAGCTTGATATTTGTGAATATATAAAATGTCACAGTGTATGTGACATAAATTCATGATTAGCCATATGTTTCAAATCAGCTATTTGGTTGGAGGTGAGCTGCAACCGATTATAAGTACAAAAACATGAATTCGACATGCATGAGTACAGCAGTCAATATCAGATTATACATCTCTTGATGGCTCAGTGGTCAATGTCCCTGTATTTTCTGTATTTTCTCTTGTTTCTAAACCAGACAGCGGATCGAATCCGAGTGGTGACAAAGCACTTATTACTTATAATTCACCTTGGGTGCAAATTATTCGTGAGGTACAATAAACTGTATATTAAACCAATTTTGTTGCTTAATATTTGTGAATTAAAAAGTGTCACAGTGTATGTGACAAAAATCCATAATCAAAACCTGAATCCGATAAGCATATGCACACACAGTCGATATCAACTCATACCTTTTTTGATGGCTTATTGGTCAAGTCACTGTATTTTCATTATATTTGAACCAGGGAGCATATTGCAAAGCACTAATCAATTTTAATTTTTCTTGAGTGTAAATATAGTAATGAATATTTATTTATTATTTTTGAAAATACAAATGTATGTAAATGTGCTAAATGTTAATATTATATTATATATATATATATATATATATATATATATATATATATTATATATATATATATATATATATATATATATATATATATATATATATATATATATATATATATATATATATATATATATATATATATATATATATATATATATATATATATAATGTGTATGTATATATATATATATATATATATACATATAAATATATATATAATATATATATATATATATATATATATATATATATATATATATATATATATATATATATATATATATATATATATATATATATATATATATATATATATATATATATATATATATATATATATATATATATATATATATATATATATATATATATATAATATATATATATATATAATAAAATATATTTCAATTCACACAGGAATAATGTTGTGAATGAGTTTTTTACTGCCTGGTTTAACAGAAGTGCTTATATATATATAAGCATGATATATGGCATTTTAATGCATTTTAACGAAAACTATCTTTGTCTCGATAACTGCTCTCTAAATAAATTTGGTATTGCCAGATTTCTGCTTAATTGCAAGTTGTAGGTTATAATTGGAAAATCCATAAGATCTTGATCAAGAAGCTCAACGCTTCATATAGCTAACGGAGGCACTGAGGCACACGATCCTGCACCCACGGATGCCCTGACAAAGAAATGTTCATCCAAATAATTATTCTACATTATTTCCAGGATTAAAAGAAATTCAATAATCTGCGCAAACCTGTGATATAAGTTTTACTTGTATCATTTAATATTGTCTTCCCATCTTTACGAATGCAGTAAAAGAAATTAATCCTAAAACATTTTTATATTTTCTAATTAATTCCAGTTGCGTGCTTTGCAGCTATATTAGATTTTAGTTGAGATGTCTCATGCAGAGACGATGTGTTCTGCTTGAGTAAACACAATGAATCAATTTTGAACGACCTGGCAAGAGGCATATCTAAACTATCATTTAGTAACTGGTGGAAATATTTTTGTCGTTTTTAACTATATATGTCCAGAGAATCTTCCAACACTGTATAATATATATATATATATATATATATATATATATATATATATATATATATATATATATATATATATATATATATATATATATATTAAAATCATCAACACACAATGTGTGGAACAGAAATAAATTTCTGACTAATATCAAACCCAGGTCTCTCAGGTGCAAGCGCTATCCATAGCCATACAAGTCTAAAAAGTTGGAACCTGATGCAACTTTATATAATTACCTTGGCAATAAATACCAGTGAGTTTTCCCCAACTTCCTTTTCAGCAATGACCCAATAGACAGCATTTCAATGAATTATCCCTTCTGTGTGAATAAGATAGAAATCATCAACATACAATCATAAATAAATTTATGACAGTCGGGATCGAACCCAGGTCTATCAGGTGGAAATATATCCATAGGCCATACAAGTCTAAATAGTTGGAACCTGATAGCAACTGCATTATACCTGGGCAAGCTAACTGCTTGCATATAGCAGTTTAAACTTATGATCAGCAATGACCCAATTACAGCATTTCATTCGAATTATATATGAATAAATTAAATCATACAATCACGTGGAACAGAAATAAATTATATGTTTCAAGGGATATATCTCAGGTGGAAAGCAGGCGCTATCCACTAGGCCATTAATATCTAAATATAGTTGGAACCTAGCAACTGCACCCAAGGAATTACCTGGGCAAGCTAACTGCTTGCATATAGTTTTCCCCAACTTCCCGATAGCAATGACCCAATATATAGCATTTCATATTGAATTATCCCTTCTGATGAATAAGATAGAAATCATCAACACACAATCATATAAATAAATTCTATATATCGGGATCGAACCCAGGGTCTCAGGTTATATGGGCGCTATCCACTAGGCCATACAAGTCTAAATATGGAATGATAGCAACTGCATATATATATATAAATATTATAGTTTCCCCAAGTTCCGACTCAGCAATGACCCAATAGACAGCATTTCATTAATTATCCTTCTAGTGTATAAGATAGAAATCATCAACACACAATCACGTGTGGAACAGAAATAAATTTCTTATCTCGAACCCAGGTCTCTCAGGTGGAAAGCAAGGCGCTATCCACTAGGCCATACAATCTAAAAAAGAAAACCTGAGCAACTTTGTCTAGAATTACCTGGGCAAAGTAACTTTTGCATACAAAGCGAGTTTTCCCCAACTTTTAGACAGCATTTCAAATTATCCTTTGGATGAATAAATAATCATCAACACACAATCATGGAACAGAAATAAATGACTCACGTCTAGGGAAACCCAGGTCTCTCAGGTGGAGGGCGCTATCCACTAATGTTAAAACAATTTGGAACCTGAGAAAGTTAAGTGCATATATATATATATATATATATATATATTTATTATATAGTGAATAAGATAGAAATATACACAATATATATTTATTACAGGTACTCAGGTGGATATATATATCCATTATACAAGTCTAAATAGTTGGAACCTGAGCAATATACCCAAGAAATTAGGAGCATATATATATATAATATTTATATATAACAATCAAAATGTCTGACCCAATAGAGTTTTTACCAATTGTCCTTCTGTGAATAAGATGAAATCATCAACACACAATCATTTTAATGAAAAATAATCTTTGTCTAAAGGTCTCTCAACTGCTCTCTAAATTTAAAAGTTGGAACCTGGCAACTCTCTGAATTATTTCAATTTCTTGCATAATTTCCCGAGCTGTAATGTAGACAAGCATTTTTCGAATTATCCCTTCTAAGTGAATAAGAAAATCCATAGGATCTTGATCAAGTTGCTCAAGGTTCCAGCTTCTTTTAGACTAATAGTGGATTGAAGTACATGATCCTGAGAGACCCATGGATACATTGACAGAAATGTTCATCTGTTCCAAATAAATTTGTGTTGATTATTTCCATCTTATTAAAATAAATTCAGTAATCTGAATGAAAACCTGTGATATAAGTTGGGGAAAACTGGTATCAATACTATTGTCTTGCCTCTTTACTTTTGCAATCTAAAAGAAATTAATCCTAAAACTCTTATATTTTATAGCGCCTTGCTATCCACCCAGATGGTTTCAACTATATTAGATCAGAAGTTGAGATGTTCATATGATTGTGAGTTGAAGAGTTCTTATCGAATAAATACTAAACAAACAGAATATATTTTGAACGACCGGGTTGGGAAAACTCGCTGGGCATATTATAAATAGCCATTCAGGTAACTTTTTCTTTAGACTTGTGATATATTTTTGCCGTTTTTAACTATATATACGTGAGTCAGAAATCTTATATATATATATATATATATATATATATATATATATATATATATATATATATATATATATATATATATATATATATATATATATATATATATATATCTTTATAATTTCATTCTGAAATATTAAAAGGATATGAATTAATCTTTTCCAAAGATTTTGTTAAAATATTTTCAGTATTTACGGTAATAATTTGTTTTTTATGTAAAACAAACGAATTTTATGTAATCTTCCTTATTTCATAATTGACTACAATATATAACACATACACAAACAACATGCCCAATTAAATAAACACGCATGCACACATATTAATTCTTTATTACACAAATATATATCATATATATATATTAAATATATATATATATATATATATATATATATATATATATACATATATATATATATATATATATATATATATATATATATATATATATATATATATATATATATATATATATATATATATATATATATATATATATATATATATATATATATATATATATATATATATGTATATAATAATGTGTCTGTGTATTTAATTGGGTATGTTGTTTGTGTATGTGTTATGCTATTGTAGTCAATTATGAAAATAAGGAAGATTACATGAAATTCTTTTGTTTCACATAAAAAAAAATTATTACCATAAATATTGAAAATATTTTAACAAAATCTTTGAAAAAGATAAATTCGTATCTCATTAATATTTCAGAAAGAAATAATATTTTTAAATCACGCATATTATCATACTAACTATGAAATTCTTTTCAAATGGGTTAGAAAGAATACTGTTGTTGGGCAGAGAAAGGATTAAATCCTAAATCCCTCTGGAATCCAGTGGATCGAACTCGACTGGTTTTAATCTAAAAGGCCATATTGCCCCTGACCGGTTAGCTTCCACAAATCTCTCCCAATCAAGCCATTTCCATGAAAACAATGCTACAAAAACATTTGTTTTTTAAAGAATCACCTGAAACTTTCACTATTTTCATTCCCTCTGTTCGTGCGTTCTCGGTTTGCATCAGTCCGGTATCTATCTAGCTGTCTATTTACTTATGTACTTATTCTGGAAATGTTTGTATGTTAGTACAATAGCGAAATAAATAATTTAATGCAAGCACTTTATGGACAGGTATCTGTCATATAAAGTAAACATTAATATACGAATAAATTCACTAATGCAAGTTCTCCCTTTATCAATATTCTTATTATCATGAAAAAATTCAAGAAAGTATTGTTATTATCAATGTTCATTTATTCCTAAACTCTTAAAGATTAAAGTTTTTGTTCTAATTTGGGATAAAATGAAGCAAATGTTACAGCTTTAATGGGCATTAACCTTTTCAAAAGTGATAGATATACTCATGATAAAGACTTAAAATAAAAAAATATAGAATATCAGAAAATGCCAAGAACACATGTCATACCTTTAAAGGGAAAACCTTTTAATCACCATAAATTACGTAATTCAAATGGCAATTAAAGAGTGAAACTTCTAAATCATTTAACACTTCCTTCTCATCTTCCTGAATACACAAGGATTATACTAGTCACTTTTCTAATAAAGAAACTTGAAATACCATTACCCAGGTTCTTAATTCATGCGTTTCGCAACATATAAACATATCAGCAAGATTGTATTAGGTAGCTCGAAAAGTAGTGAAAGATTTGAGAAGTTTACCATAACATTATTGAGAATGGAGATGAATCAGAGGCCATAACTCTTAATAAAGCTATTTACACGATGTATGGATTCTCGATAATCATTGTATTTTTAATAGATGTTTCAGTTAACAGGAATGCTGTCAAAGACTTTGGAATACTAAAGCGATATAAAAGTAAGGAATTATGAAAACTATTAAATAGAATGAACACAACAAAAAGTTTGTTAGGAAAAAAATGATAAATTGGAGGAACAAAACTGCAAATAACCAAGACAAATAGCCGGGTTTCTGATTACCTATTTATAAATCGAAGGATTTCCCGACGCTGGTACTTGGTTTTTAAGTCAGCAGTGAGAGCATGCGTGGCCCAGTTTTCCGAGAGGTCTATGTCGTTCTTTAAAAAAAAAAACAAATAATCATTTACCTGTGCATGAAGGAGACGATACTACAGTGTTACCATGCATTAAGTATCTCTCCTAATGAAAGTATATATATATATATATATATATATATATATATATATATATATATATATATATATATATATATATATATATATATATATATATATATATATATATATATATATATATATATATATATATATATATATATATATATATATATATATATATATATATATATATATATATATATATATATATATATATATATATATACATATATATAAATAAATAAATATATGCATATATATATATATATATATATATATATATATATATATATATATATATATATATATATATATATATATATATATATATATATATATATATATATATATATATATATATATATATATATATATATATATATATATATATATATATATATATATATATATATATATATATATATATATATATATGTATGTGTGTGTGTGTGTGTGTGTATGATGGTCACAATACCATTGTAACTTCTGGAATTCTTCACACTTTCTGGATACACTTGCCACTACCAAGCCTTAGACAGAAATGGATGAATATGAAGTAATTACAATTACCTCATATTCTTGCGTATATACATACTAGCTGACCAACCCAGCACTGCCTGGAAAAACTCTGAATAACAACCTATGGGTAGGCCCATTAAAACTCTGAATAACAGTCTTCGGGTAGTGGGAGGGAAGAGGGAGGGGGAGGAAAGAGGGAAGAAGGAGAGGGGAAAGGGAAAGAAGTGAGAAGATAGAAGAGGGAGAATGGGGAACCTTACACCTTACAGACCTTACAGTTCGTTCAGGTTGCCCCAGGTCCCTCAGTGTGAGGCACCTCTGATGTCTACCAGAGAATTGCTAATGCATCTTCCAGTATATTTTGCATCTTCCAATCTTGGATGGTCTGGGATGCAACTTAGATATTTGTCGAGCTTATTCTTAAACACATCTATGCTCACTCCTGATATGTTCCTCAGATGAGCTTGTAACGCACTGAATAGACGCTGCATTATCGATGCTGGTGCGTAGTGGATTAATGTCCTGTGTGCTTTCCTTAGTTTTTCTGGTATAGTTTTGAGCACTATTAATCTATCTCTGCTTGCTCTTTCTGATATTTTTAGCTCCATGGTGTTTTCGGTAATTCCTTCTATCTGTTTCCATGCCTGTATTATCATGTAGCGTTCTCTTCTCCTTTCGAGACTATATAATTTTGAGAATTGTAGTCTTTCCCAGTAGTCAAGGTCCTTAACTTCTTCTATTCTAGCTGTAAAGGACCTTTGTACACTCTCTGTGCAATATCCTTTTGGTAGTGTGGATACCATATCATATTGCAATATTCAAGTGGACTACGTACATATGTTTTATAAAGCATAATCATGTGTTTGGTTTTTCTTGTTTTGAAGTGCCAGAACAACATTCCCATCTTTGCTTTGCATTTTGCCAATAGTATTGCTATTTGATCATTGCATACAATATTCCTATTCAACATCACACCAAGGTCTTTAACTGCTTCCTTATTTGTGATTGTCTCGTTATTAGGTCCCCTATATGTATATAGCATAACTTCTTTATCACCATAATTTATTGATTCAAATTTATCAGAGTTAAATACCATCCTATTTACCTCTGCCCATTCATATATTTTGTATAGGCCTCTTTGTAGCAAGTTCATATCTTCATCAAAAGTAATGTCTCTACTTATTCTTTTGTCATCGGCGAAACTTCTCACTATCGAGTCCTTAACATTACTGTCTATGTCTGCAATCATAATAACAAACAGTAACGCAGCTAACACTGTACCTTGTGGCACACCAAATATTACCTTAGCTTCATCTAAATTCTCATCATTTGCAGTCACTGTCTGTTTCTGTTTTGCAAAAATTCTTTTATCCATCTTCCTACTTTGTCCACAATATTATGTTTTCTCATTTTTTTCGCTAATATATGATGGTCTACTTGTCAAAAGTTTTTACAAAGTCTAGGTAAACCACATCTATATCTTTTTTGTTTATCATATTTTTATACATGTTTTTATGGTGGGCTAACAGTTGTGTTTGTGTACTTTTTCCAGGTACAAAACCATGTTGTCTTATATTAAACAAACTATTTTTCATTAAATGTTTCGTTATATTTTTCTTCATTACCCTTTCATACACTTTCATAATATGTGATGTTAGACTCACAGGCTTATAATTACTTGCCTCTAGTCTTGATCCACTTTTGAAAATAGGGGTAATATATGCTAATTTATGTTCATCATAAATCTTGCCTGTATCTACACTTTGTCTTAATAATATTGCGAGTGGCTTTGCGATAGAATGAACTACTTTCTTTAACAAAATGGCAGGGACACTGTCTGGTCCGGCTGTTGATCCATTTTTAATTTCATTAATAACCTGCACAATATCAGCTTCATTAATATCTATGTCCGATAAATATTCACTATTTTCATCTCTTATTTCTGTATCATTATCTTCATTATCAATTCTAGGTGTAAATTCTCTCTTATATCTTTCTGCTAATATGTTGCACATTTCCTTTTTTTCATTCGTTAATCGCCCTTCAGTTCTTAGAGGGCCTATTTCTACTCTTCTTTTATTCATCTTTTTCGCATATGAGTAAAATATTTTGGGGTTTTGATTGACATTTTGTAGGGTCTTTTCTTCTAAGTCCCGTTTTTCATTTTCTTTTGATTGTATAATCTTTTGTTCTGCATTTTCTATCTTACTTTTCAGTTCCATCACTTTCCATGCATTCTTTTCTTTTGAAAGACCTTTTTTCCACTTTCTGATTTTCTGGAACAAGATCCTTCTGTCTCTTGGTATGCATGACTGATGTTTACTTTTCTTCTTTGGTATATATTTATCCACTATTTTCTCTAATATTTTTTTATAATATATCCGTATTTACCTGTATATTATCACTTACGAATATTTTTCCCAGTCTTTGTTTAATTCTTCATTTATTTCTGACCATTTTATATTCTTACTATAGAAATTGTATTTTCCATATCCTTCCCACTTTTTCGTCTCTTGCTTATCTCTGTTTTCATGTGCTTTGGAATGGACTGTTAATTCTATGACATTATGGTCTGAAATACTTGTATTATACACTATTATTTCCTTAACATAGTTCATCTCGTTCACAAATACTAGGTCTAAAATATTATCCTTTTTTGTTGGCAGGTGATTTATTTGCTGAATGTTATGTTCTAGTAACATATCTAATAGCTTTTCAAATTGCCTCTTATCTTCTGTGCTACTATTACTCTCTTTTTTATATGTATAAATACAACCACAGTCTCCTATTTGTTCTTTCCAATCTACGAAAGGAAAGTTAAAGTCTCTGGATAGGAGTATAGTCCAGTCTTTGTGATTTCTACATATATCATCCAATTTGTCTATTATTATGTCAAACTCTTTAGTATTAGGGGGTCTGTATATTATGATGTTCACTAATTTTTCAGATTCAAATTCTACCACTATTAATTCACATTCTGTGTTACTATATTTCTCACAGATTTTTCCTTGATTAACGTCTCTCCCATATATCGCGGTTCCCCCTTGATTCCTATTTTTTCTATCTGATCTATAAGTTTGGAAACCATTATCTGATCATCATTACCAGTCTCTTGGGAATACCAGGTTTCACTTATATTCATTATTTCTATTTTTTTCAGTTTGGTTTAGTTCTTCTAAGAACTCTATCTTTCTTTTTGAGTTACTTGAAACTAAACCCTTTGCATTCATCACTATGATGGTTTGCGTGTTATCCCCATTATCTAATATGGGTAATAATAAGGATTTTCCCATGTCTCTTTCCTGTTCTGATATATCTGATCTTCCATCTTCATATTTATTCATTTTGTGTATATATCTGCATTTATCTCCATATCTGCACCATCCCCTAGCATCATAGATACATTGCTTGTTCCTTGCACTGCATCTTGGTGCTGATGCCTCATATCGTGGTGCTGACATTTCGTAAGGTGTTGTTGGCTTGCTTTTTTCCTTCATCTCATGTTCTTTATTCCTCTCTTTATTTAGGGGTGGGGGACCGGAAGGAGAAGGGGAAGATGGAGGGGAGGGGAGGAGAATGGGAGGGTGAATGGGAGGGGAGGGAAGGGGAGGAAGAGGAAGAAGGAAGGGATAGGGGAAGGGGGAGGGGAGGGGGAAGGAAAATGAAGGGAAGAGGGGATGGAGAGGGGAGGGGGAGGGGAAGATAAAGGGGGAGAGGAAGTTATGTTCCCCTATGAAATGAAGGATGAGGCAGTATTATTCCTCACATTATTATGCATACTACAGTATATTTACTGAAAATTATCACTTGGAAAATCAGGCAGACATAATAATAATAATAATAAAACTAATAATAATTTAATAATAATAATAATAATAATAATAATTGTCAAGCAGGACATAATAAAGGGGCGGATATACTTCGGCTATTGCGTCATCTCAGTGTTTGAAACGCAGTTTTCTGAGAGCATATGCGGAATGCCGAAGTTTAGCTTCGCTCAGTAACCCACCAAATTATTAAATGATGTCGAAAGTCATATGTCTGATGATTTTGTTAATTTATGGATGAATCTCTCGGAAAGACCTGTGTGCTTCTTATCAACACTATTTCCCTGTTATTTTTCCTTTTACAATTATCCATTATAATGACATTATGGAGGCAGTATTAAGGTCAAAAGAAAAAGGAATTGTTCATGATGATTTTTTCCTCCGTTCCTATATTGCTGAAAGACAGATTGAAGGAAAATAAAACTAATCTCAAAAACAGCCATTTTTTTTCTACTCCCGATTGGTTATTTGGGGTTGCAACCTTCAGATGATATGTCACTTTGTATCATTTATTGGCACCTTATCAAATTGTTCTCTGCTTAATCTGAAATAATTCTTGAATTTTTTATGAGGGTCAACTCAGATGAAAAACCAAATGCACCATGGGTATTCCTAGGTTTGGCCATGTACTCACTCCTCCACAGTGATCTCTTTCCCCTACAAATGTCATATAATAACAAAGTATTCTCAATTCATTTTGGAGTCAGATGATGAGCTGAGGTTTTCAGGTAATCATGAGCGGCAGCCATGATCACAGGGCCTTCATGGGACGACAGACTGCTTCCCATTGTTGCGCACCACACCTATGCTGACCTGCCATTTGTTTTGTCTGTGTTTGCCCTGCTATCAAAGAGTCTGGGTTTGATTTTTTAGTTCTGCACTGCCCTGGGTCTGAATGTGCTGCCTGGAAAATGCCGTAGAGTTTGAACTTTCTAATTGGGCCCCGCAATTCCTAGCACCGGCCCTGATAGAAATTGTCGATATATGGTATTTATTTATTATTTTTTTGTGGATTAAGTACTTAGATATGATGACGGTGATACCTCAAGGTACTTAAGAATTTGTATTTTTTGACAAGATATCATTAAGATACAATTGGCTAAAGATGAACGCTGAAAAAAATATGATTCTGTCGCGAGTAATTTTTAATGGGGGCTAGTTTTGTCACAGAAGCATTTAGTCTGCTAATACGCTTGCACGGAAGATAATGAATTAGTTCTGATCTCCAAAGTTATGCCCATAACTTCAATATTTTTTTTTTTTTTTTTTTGTGGATTCAGTACTTAGATATGATGATGGTAATATCCACAAGGTACTTAAGTATTTGTATTTTATTGGCAGGGTATGATTAAGATACGTTTGGCTTTAGATGAACATTGGAAAAATGTGGTAATTTTGACGTAAGTAGTTTTTTACTGAGGGGGTAAGCCTGTGACAGAAACATCTGGTCTCTGTGGTGAGAACTGTAAGGTTTGACTGGTGTGGTAGTAGAAGTTATATTTTGAATTACATTGCTTTATGATTGACTGAAAGTAATTCTAATACAGTCAAACACATCTATTAAATTTTTTGGATGTACTAAACTGATGATAGGGTTTGCAATGGGAGGAGTTTAGTGACATCATATATCTGACAGCGCCTGGAATAAAAGGTGGCTCGTCAGTGGAAAATGAGAAATAATCCAGAAAGTTGAAGGAAAAGGTGACATAAAAACGAAAATTTCATTTGTTTTGTCTGTGTTTGTATGTCTGTCAAAGGGTAGGGTTTAATTTTTAGTTATAACCCTTTCTGGGTTGACATAGAAGCTGTGTGCGAAATTTTCTCTGGGTCCCCCAAGCGGTTCGGATCTCTATAGTGGACAAACAAATATACAAACATTTACTTATATATGATTATATATATATATATATATATATATATATATATATATATATATATATATATATATATATATATATATATATATATATATATATAAACTTTATCATATACACAATTGTTCTGTGCATTAGTAGAATTACTAAAAGGACCTCATTCAAACTGGATGGTAACTTTTTCTGAATAAAAAACTCTATTAGATACCATCCAGTTTGAATGAGGTCCTTTTATATATATATATATATATATATATATATATATATATATATATATATATATATATATATATATATATATATATATATATATATCTATCTATCTATCTATCTATCTATCTATCTATCTATCTATCTATCTATCTATCTATATATATATATATATATATATATATATATATATATATATATATATATATATATATATATATATATATATATATATATATATGTGTATATAGTATAAGTATACTCATATGAATTCAAAACAGATTTTTTTCTAATCATTTCCTTATATTTTCCTAAGTAGAGTTGTGACTCCTGGTATGATATTTCCATTAATTTTGAAATTTCATTTCCAAATTTTACATTTCTGTCATGAAGCTTTCAGTCTTCAATAAAAAAAAAAAAACTATTGTGCTGGTTTTATCTGTCCCTACCCACTTTTTTCTATCCGCCCTCAGATCTCAAAAACTATTGAAGGGTCCTAGATAGTTAATTTCTGATCCCAAATTTCCCCTTGTATTTCCTCTTTGTACTGAACAGGCTGAATTCTTTCAGATAAACTCTAGCTGGCAACTATCGTCCAGGTGAGAGCAGGCAGCGAAGGTGAATGAACCGATGCCCGGTCTTACTGCCCCATCCTTCCTGGAGATACAGGGGTCATGCTGGATTTACACACATCTGCAGCTTCGCTTTTAGTTTGGTGCTAGAATTAACTAACATGGTAAGAATTGTCTGAACCAGATTTGGCATCCATGCTTCCAGCCCCATGCTCCACCTTGATTGCCTCTTACTAAGTTTTCTCCCTCCAGACTTCCGTTGTTCTTGAAATTCGATTTATTCTCCTTGAACAAGTGATCTTTTCCAGCATCCCTTCTCACCAGTGGTTAATTCTTGAATAACGTAGAACCTTCCTTGAAGCGAGATTTGTGATTAGATACATGACCCAGCTGCCATTTTACAGGCGCTGGAGACTGCCTTAAGTTCATCTCTAAATATCGAGTCCATCCCTTAGCCTTCAGCTAATATAGGCCACTTAAAGCATTTCCACTTTTGTGCATGTCCATTAGCATTAATCTTGGCAATCTCTCCATATTGCCCAGAGGTGGTTGTGAGGCTATATCGACGCTACTCTGTTCCATTGCAAGAGTCCTGCATTCTCGCCCTCCAGGAAGGGCCTACTGAATTAGATTGTAATTAAGCTCATACAATGCCTCTGCAAATTATTAAAGTAGCTTTATGTAGTTTTGTAAATAAAGTAGTAAATTTGTTCCCTTAGTTTGCTGCATTCTTCCGTTCAGTAATTACTTTTACTTTTCTTCTTGAGTTTACAAAGTAACGGAGGTCCTTTGCACAAGGCCATTAAGCAATAAGGTAAGCTAATCAAATTCACCACCTTAATAGTATATATATATATATATATATATATATATATATATATATATATATATATATATATATATATATATATATATATATATATATATATATATATATATATATATATATATATATATATATATATATATATATATATATATATATATATATATATATACATATATATATATATATACACACACACACACACACACACACACACATATATATATATATATATATATATATATATATATATATATATATATATATATATATATATATACATATATATATATATATATATATATCTATATATATTTATGTTTACCACTCCCATTCTTGAGTGTTTGTATTAAGAAATCTCGTCAACAGTTCTCTTATTTCAAACAAGAAGCACAGTTATTTTTACGGATTATATCAGAGTGAGCATATTTTTTCTTTCGATGACAATTTCATGGTTGGGGCTTTTTTTCGGTTATCCTGAGACACTGACAATAAGTTGTTTCTATAGCTCCCGGAGATAGTATAATATTTCATTTAGGTCCTATATCAAAACGGAGAAGAAGTATCAGTTTATTTATTGAAGTTAAACATCCATTTTACCTGTGTATTTATCCATATATTGTTTGGATACTCCACACTATTTGTCTCTTTTTGTACCCAAATATGGTCACGTATACTATTTACTTTGGCCTCAGTGTGTATATTTATATTCACGGTGTTTAGTTGTGCGTAGGTCTCCAGTTCTGTCATCACAAAAATACTGATAACAGAAAAAAACTAAACGGCTGTGGTTGCCTCTTCAGCAATTATTTGTGTGAGCTGCACCGCTACGCGAGCATATTTGAAAAGATCACCATGTTTTTTTCAAGGTAGTTTCATAGCATTGTTAGCCTTTCATCTCAATAATTGTTTTTGCAACATACCTCTTAAAACTGCATTTATATAAAAATATATTTCTCATCTGATGCTGACGGGGACGCTGAAAATGAAGCGAATAGTTTTTTTTACAAATAGATAAACTAAAAAAAAATTCCTAAGTAACACTCAAATATTAGACAGAAAATGTAGTCCTAAAACGTCTCATGAGCTTTATTTTACAAGAAATTCAAGAATTTATGATTAATAGGCACTAATATTCTAGATAGAAGGCAAATTATTTGATAGGAAAAACTCGAAGATAAGACTTGATAAATGAAAAGAAGGTTGGAAGGGCAAAAAAATATATTAATTTTACCACGACAATTTTGATGTAGAGCAAAATCTGGACATGGTAGTTGTTATTGATACGTGATATATGATGAATACCTCATAGCTTTGCAAATGAGTATTCAACAGCCCCATTGTTTTTATCTCATTCTTTCCTCTTACATTGTTTTAGAATATAAGTAATTTGCTAAACCGCTGTCGATATTATGTTCTCCTCTCGTTGCTGGTATCAGCAACTTATCATTCACCATAGTCAATTACAAGAGCTGAAATAACATTTGGAAAAGGAAAAGAGAAAAATGCCGAAATTCTCGATCAAAAACAAAATTTATGCTAATAAAAGTAAATGAGAGAACGCGTGAATCATAAAAATCGAGAGAATCTTTGCACGCGATACCTGTAGCTAAACGATGAGAGCGACAAGGCATGCTCATGAAAATGTTTTATGCACCACAAACTGAAGGAGCTGTTAATGGAGGAGTGCTGGAATGAACCCTGACAGTGGGTGCATTCAGTTTTCTTCGTTACGAGGTCTCAGCAAAATGGGTTGTGACTTCATGTAATAGGGATTTAAAGCGAAGTCCCTCTTGCATAATAAATCTGATTAAATGGCATCCATTATTGCCATTAAGTCATTGAATTTCATCGTTTTTACGTAAAGTGATCAGTGTGCATTCGGGTAACGAGGAAGAGTACAGAATGAGTGAAACTCTGACGTTCTTATTATATACATAAATCATTATATCGACATCTCCGTTCAATATTTCATTATATTTTCCGATATATATCACGGGATTTGGTTAAAACAATGCCACGCTTTTAAAGTTATTATGTTAATAACACCGAAAAAGTCAATTAAATTTATTTCAGATGTCCTTCCTGGCCAACCTTCGTTGGTAACCCTCATATTACTTTCAGAAATGAATTTAAAGAATTAGATAAGTAGGGCAAAATATAATAGAAATGAAACAAATTATTGTACTAAATTATAGTTTTCACTATGAATTTTTTTTTTTTTTTACTTCTGGACATCGGCAAGGCATGACAAATACTCTCTTTTTTTACTAACGCTTTTACAAATATTCGCCTAAATACATAAAATGCAAAGCTAAATGTAGAATAGATTCAAACAAATCGCACTTGATCGTAGTCCATGATCCTGGATTTCCTTGGATTCGGGGAATCTTTTGTTTGATTTTCATTTTTATTTTTATTTTTTTTTATGTCATGTTTTCAGAATCTGTTTTGCTTAGCCATCTTGTTTACGTGTATTACATGAAATACGTTGCTACATCTAAAATGCCGCACATATGCACGTACCAGTTTACATGCACACACACCCACAGTAATACACACAGACAAACACACAACACACACACAGATGTATATATATATATATATATATATATATATATATATATATATATATATATATATATATATATATATATATATATATATATATATATATATATGACTATTTTCACATCACCGTGATTCATATACAATCAGAAAGCTACAAACGTCCTTTAATATCCAATTCATATCCCGTAATAATATATTTTCATATATGTTATTTTAGTTGATAAATTGTGGCCGACTGGTTAGTGTGTAGTCCTGATTCCTCGTCCGTCGCTGGTTCGACCCCACGGGACGGTGGACTTATTATCAACTAAAATTCCCCTTCGGTAACATATATGAAAATATATTATAGGTATAGATATTATACTTTCTGATTATATATATATATATATATATATATATATATATATATATATATATATATATATATATATATATATATATATATATATATATATATATATATATATATATATATATATATATATATATATATATATATATATATATATATATATGTATATATGTGTGTGTGTGTGTGTGTGTGTGTGCGCGCGCGCATGTGTGTAACTGAATCACGAAAATATGAAACGTGATGAATATACAAATAAAGACAAAATCCACGAAGGAAAGAGAAACAATGGAGTGCTGCAAGGCCTTTCAAATTGTCGTCCTTTACTTAGCAGACTGGAGAAATGTAAAAACAAGTTTACAAAGAAAGCTCATATAAATGACAGATGGGGATTACAAAGGAAAAAATATGTGCCTGGGATCCATCACAATTGAAGAATTAATAGAACTGCCAAAACAAGGTTAAATATTTAAGAGGTTTTACAACGGATTAGGGTCAACCGTTCAGAAGCAGGGACAGGACAATTAAAAAATTACACAAGGATGTTACTGACCACCAAAAAGATTTTATAAAAGTACAACTCAGTAATTCTCTTTTTTTTAAACAATAAGAATTTTTGCAAGTTGAACATATTTACTAATAAAAAAATTATATTAAACATACTAATACACAGAAAATACATATAACGTAACTAATTTGTAATTAAGTCAGTGATTTTATCTTTTATGTTGCTCTTGAACACTTTTGTAATACAGGGGTCCTAATAGAAAATGCTAGGGCTATGGTTAAAGTTACAGCTGGAAGAAAGCTGTATAAAAGCAGATTCCAAAATATTTCTTGAAGAGAAATCTTTCGATCTGGCAATCACTGAACTTTCAGTCCAATTTATCCTGTGAGAGTTTTCACTTAAATGAATGAATATAGCATTGGAAGTTTGCCCAGTTTTGACGGAATACTTATGTTGCTTAATACGTACATCTAAATCCTTGCTAGACTGGCCAATTTAAAGAGAGGGACAGTCCAAACATGGAATTTTGTATATTATGTTGTTGTTTTCTTTAGGGCTATTTTTATTAACATTACTTTTAGTGTGTTATTATAGGAAAAAACGAGGTTGACATTAAAAAGATTTTAACATTGATTTTTGTTTTAAAACCACTAAAATAAGGCAAGCTAAGAATGTTCTTAGGGGTTTCTTTCTCCATGTTACTTTCACTATAAAACTTTTTGTGGGCTTTATTAAAGCAAACGTCTAGTATATGTGAAGGATAACATAAATCTGTCCCTATTTTTCTTATGTATTCGATTTCTTGATCCAAACACTGGGGACTGACAATGAGCAAAGCTCGTAAAAACAGAAGAAAAAAATTATATTTTGATATTACGGTGATGGCCTTAGTAGAAATGGACATAAGTTAAGTTGTTTGTTGGTTTCCTATAATTACTGAATTTGCATTGAAATGGTTCTCTGTGTATTAAAACATCTAAGAAAGGGAGGCAATTGTCTTTTTCTAATTCTAAAGTAAACTTAATGGATGGTACCTGGTTATTCAAATTAGAGAATAAATCATTCACATCAGTACCAGCAGGCAAAACAGCTAAAATATCGTCAACACATCTATGCCACTTTAAAGGAGTATAAATGATATTAGGTAAATATCGTTTTTTCAAAGAATTCTGTATACTAGTTTGAGAGGAGTAGGGATAAAGGGTTGCCCATTGCCATGATGTTAAAACAGCATACAGCAGGCGCAAAGCAAGGAATTAGAAAAAAGCCAGAATTTCATTCAATCATTCTATCCCGGCTGATTGGAAGGACTCGCTGCGACGAGAAATTTACGGAAAACTTCGTAGGACTACAGATGCCCTACATGGGAAACCCGACAGAAAATTGAAAAATATTTATTGATAGCAGTAACTGGACTAATAGTGCGCATAATGATTGCGTTATAAACTTATCAAGTAAACAAATCAGTGAAAAAGTTGTGAGTGCACTCGGATATAATTTATCCTTCTTTATATAGAACAGATCCTCTGCTGCAACGGCTGCGCCGCCCCTATGTTTATTTGAAAAATATTGTGATCTTCCTCAAAATCATGTTGACATAATTAAGGGTATTGTTTATGGAGCTGCCAATGTTAGGCAAGAAAGTAATACCGCTGCCCGCTATAAGAAAAGTTTGACCGATCTTAAAAAAGACAATACAATCCAAATAACAAAAGCTGCTAAGTCGAACAGTATTGTAATACTAGATAAAGCTGACTGCATATCACGTATGCAAGCCCTACTGGATGATGATACGACTTACAAACAACCAACAAAAAATCCCCTTGATCAAGTCATAAAAAATTTCAATAGCACAGTGAAAAAAAATCCTTAAAGATAAAAAAAGAACTAATAGGTCAGTTGTCAATAAAATTTTCCTCATTACCTTTCTAGTACAGATTAGTAAAAGCACACAAAGAAAATAATCATATGCGACCTATTATCAATATTGTTGGCTCAGTATCATATAAACTTTCGAAATATATTACCAAGCTCTCCTACGCGGCCTATTATCAATACTGTTGGCTCAATATCATAATAACTTTCGAAATTACTGTACTAACTGTCGCTATTATCCAAATATTACTGTGATGACTATCCCATTTATCTATATACTGCTGTGGGGACTGTCCCACTTATCCAGGTATTACTGTGGTGATTGTCCCTTTTATCCAGGTATGACTGTGCTGACTGTTCCATTTATCCAGGTATTACTGTACTGACTGTCCCATTTATCCAGGTATTAATGTATTGACTGTCCCATTTATCCAGGTATTACTATGGTGACTGTCCCTTTTATCCAGGTATTACTGTGTTGACTGTCCCATTTATCCGCTTATTACTGTGCTGATTGTTCCATTTGTAAAAGAATAAATATAAAAGATATATTTCTCTTTACATTACATAGATGCACAGAATGAATCGTAGAACTTGTTGGGGTGAGGGTGAACTCAGGCGGGTTGTTATTGCATGACTTGCTGATCAAGTAAAACCTCGGCAGTATGGTTTGATGGCTATAGTTCACGTTGCTACTCTGTTGTCGGGTAGTTAAATAATATATTTGATTTATTATGACATTCAGTATAATTTGAAGTCTGTATTAAGTGAATAATACTTACTGATTATTTTTAACCATTCATTCTGATATCAAATTCATACTTTGAATAAGATTTCCATTTATGATTTTGTCTTGTATGTTGCGTGTTTTTGTTATCAAGCATGAGAAAGAGAACAATTCCTGTCACCTAGTCAGATTTGCGCAGGATCTCGTACTGAACAGTTGTTAACTTTTGTAAGAAAACTTGGAGGAAAATAAAATAAAAATGGAGATGTTATATCATTAAAGCCACCTCTGAATTATTTAAGACGATCCTTTAAAAAAAAAAAAAAATAAACAGTGACCCACTGGTCATCTGATTACACATTTATCCAGGTATTACTGTGCTGACGGTCCCTTTTACCTAAACATTACTGTGCTGACTGTCCCTTTTATCCAGACATTACTGGGTAACTGTCCCTTTTATCCGGGTATTACTGTGTCGACTGTCCCATTTACTGTATTACTACTGTGCTGTCTGCCCCCTTTTTCCAGGTATTACTGCGCTGACTGTCCCTTTTATCCAGGTATCACTGTGCTGACTGTTCATTTTATCCAAATATTACTGTGGTGACTGTCCCATTTATCCAGGTATTACTATGGTGGCTGTCCAATTTATCCAGGTATTGCTGTGCTGACTGTCCATTTTATCCAGGTGGTATTACTCTTCGTTGGATGAGTCGGTAGAGCTGCGGACTGTCACTCGATGGGCCAGAGTTCAATTCCCCGGCCGGCAGATGAAGAGTTAGAGAAATTTATTTCTGGTGATAGAAATTCATTTCTCGCTATAATGTGGTTCGGATTCCACAATAAGCTGTAGGTCCCGTTGCTAAGTAACCAATTGGTTCTTAGCCACGAAAAATAATAAGTCTAATACTTCAGGCCAGCCCTAGGAGAGCTGTTTATCAGCTCAGTGGTCTGGTAAAACTAAGGTATACTTTACTTTTTCAACTGATCCATTTATCCAGCTATTAATGTACTTTCTGTACTTTTTATCAAAGTATTACCGTGGTGACTGTCCCTTTTAAAAATCCAGGTATTACTGTGGCGACTATCCATTTTATCCAGACATTACTGTGGTGACTGTCCCACAGCCTTTCGGCCTATTTATATCATCGTGTGGGGAGAATGACCTTGAGGTTTGGATACTGGTAGGTCAAAGGATCTAAAGCTTAAATATTTCAGGGCGTTGTTTTGGGTACAAAGAACATGTATGACAACAAAAGTGAAAGTTTAAACTTGTGGTTACATAGATATTCAAAATATAACACCATGTTCTAGCATTTCCTTATCTGTGTGTTTAAAATTTTGTAAAATCTTGTATGTTAATTTGAAAATACAGAAAATGAGGTACACAAATAAGAAAATTTTATATCATATGTAAAGGTGTAAATGAATAGATTTTTTGTATACATAAATGTGTATATAATATTAAATTTAAGTGTATGTGTGCATCCAAATGCTCTACGCTGGTTAACGGCTGAAGGTTCGTGTTGGGCGGCGCCTCAGCGACTTGAGCAAGCATGTTACTCGGCCTTCGCTGGGCTCTCGTGTACCCTACGGGGTGCGATGTGCCCGTTGGTTTGGGGCCTGCTGTCTGGTCCCTGTTGGTTCGCGCATTCCCTTTCCTGCTGGAGGGAGTATATGATCCAACTCGTGTTGAATATTCGGGCTGGTTTCTGGATAGCGATGTTTACCGCTTCGGCTATTAAGAGGCGACCATAGTTATCCTCTCTGTGTACGACCTGGGTGCCGTCTATCAGCTCTTGTAGAGATGGCTCCTGTCGTGAACATCTATATTATGTTAATGAATGGCCCCTTGATTTCTATGAGTCAGCATATGTCTCTGAAGGGTCGTTGTAGTGTGCCCGATGTAGTTTCGGCTGTGAGATTTAAGCATCTCCTCTGGGCAAGTGAATTTGTAAATTACGTTCGTGCACATCTCCTTCGGTGCCGCCCCCCCCCCTCCCCAACGGTGCTGTTCTTCATTATTAGGGCTGCTACAAAATTAGGCTTACTATATATTCTGAGGCTTATTTTGTGGTAAGGGGCTTTGGGGCTTATGATTCTGTTTACTATCCCACGTAGTGTGCAGCAATCCTTGTATGCAGACCCATAATGTAAATAATCGGACTCTTCCGTTTTCGTCGTCGTGTTGGGTTTGTAAAATTCCTCCGTTTTCTTTTTTATTGTAGTTTCAATTACTTGTTCTGCATAGTCGTTGTTTGTGAAAAATTGGCGAATTCGGTCAAGTTCGTTATGTATGTCTCTCCACGACGTGCATGAAGGTTCTATTGACATACGTACTCACTACAGACTTTTTATATGCGTCCCGCCAGCATTCGTTGCTTTTGTATACACGATCGTTTTAAACTATCCTTCTTGTTGTTTTACCAAGACGCCAAGAAACGGTAAAGTCTTCTGCTGGCTCTGCGCTGTGGTGAAAGTGAGCACCGAGTTTCTTTTTAGAGCATCTGCTAGTTTTCTGGCATCGTCTGTTTCTGTTATTGTGACAAATATGTCGTCAATGTACCGCCCATAAACCTTAGGTTTATGATGTTCTCGGAAGATCCTTTCTTCGACGGCGGCCTTGTACATGTTTGCAAAAAGGACACCTAGTGGGGATCCCATGGCGACTCCGTCTACTTGCCGAAATTATTCCCTCCGATGAGAGAGGAAAGGGGACCTCCGTTGTAATGGCCTTCAGCATATCTCGGAGACACCTTCGGATTTGTGCAGCGGGTTCTTGTCGGACCTGTAAACACGATCAAGGATAATGTTGATCGTTTCTTCGACGGGAACATTCGGAAATGAACTTTCAACGTCGAGTGAGACGATATTCGTCTTCTGGTCCTTTGCATGCAGGAGGTCAATGAACTTCACCTTTATTCACAGGAGAGGCGAAACAGATGTCGCGACAAAAATCAGTAAATGGAAGAAGGAAGTCTGCCTATTTTTCACCAGAAATTGACGAACGAGAATCGGAAAAAACTCCGTCGGTATGAAGATACCTGCAAGAAATTACTCAAGTGGTTAAAAGGATATTTTTACCACCAGAAAGTCTAGCAATAATTCCTGCAACACTTTAGAATCGTTCTGTCAAATCTCATTATGTCACCGTTGAACTAAGCAATGAATTCGGAATCTGGTTACAAAATGACTATGATGAGTCGTATTAAATATTTAAAAAGGATTTGATGATAAATGAAAAGAAAAAACCTTTGGAACCATCCTTTATGTAGGGAAAAGGCATATGGTGAAGTGACAAGTGAAGAACAAGAGGTACCACATATAATTATCAGTCTCAGGAAGTACCACACCTATTTACCATTATGATCCAGGTGTAAATAACAATATTAAGCAGCGGGAAACACGGAAGGTAGTGAAAATGTTCCATCTTAGTCAACTTTGCACTTCATATCTTTTCAGTATTCTGATTGGTCCTTTTCTAGAAGCAGGGATAAGGGCTTTAACGTTCGAAGACGAGTGAAACTGAAACACTCGCCCTTACCTTTTCACTGAAGCTGTAGTATTGATAAGGCTTAATCATTTATTTTAGCCATTGTCTTGGGTTTTACAATCAAGGTAGTGAGGTTTACAAGAAAGTGTCATCAATGTATCAGCAGCTTGGCGAAATGCCTTTTTTTTTTTTATCAAACGACCAGCAATTTTACTAAATGACTTTAGTGATTCCAATTTTCTTCGCAAAAATTTCACAGAAGAAAAGAGTTGGGAAATAATGCCGTGTATTAAACTTACTTTCATTGTTTAATTGTATGACAGACTCGTCGAGATTTAATATCATATACAGTAGAATTCAGAAGTTCACCGATACCAAAAAGTTATTACTTTCACTAAGCAGGGAGCGCCAGGTTCACATGCAGGAGTGGGTGTCAGTCATCTTTCGAATCTGACTCTACTGTATATATTGCATGAAAAAACAAAAATAACAACAAATATTGTCTGGCAAAGTAATGTACATGGTAAAAAAAACCGCAACGTATTTTTTTGTAAAGAAGATAATTGAATGGCCTTTTTAATGAAAGAAAATAGTTCTTTAAGTTGGGTTTATTAATTCTTTACTCGTAGAGCACAGGTTATCCAAAATGTCTATTGGAGCTCCGAGATATGCTTGAAGCTCTACTCGATAATTCTAGGGTGCTGAATTGAAATCACGATTTACCATTGAAACAGAAACCCGTACATTACAATAACCACGTGGGTGTTGATTGCGGTTTTTGCATCTGTATATAAACATTGAGAAATATTTGTGCAAGACTCTTAAGCATTTCCAAAACCAACAACACTAATGGTAAAATCAATAATTGTACAGAGAAGATGAAGATGATGCTTCTCTAACGTCTTGTCCGTGTGACCGTTTCTTTATTTTCCTTTGGAAACTGTTACATCAATCTACTCTAAGTCATTAATTTCCAGTAATATAAATGTCTCGTGATTCTCGACAAGGAATGTATTTTTCTACAACTATTCTTTCGTCGCCTTCATGATATAATAAATAATATTGACTTGACCATAGACTGGCATCAGGAGTCTTAGACGATAGAGATAAAGTACTGGGAGGTGATGTTAATTACTCAACAAAACTTGCATTGGGCTCCTTCATAACTTGGCAGTCAAATTAACTTCGAATTCCTTTATGCAACTTTCGCCTCCAAACTTCATTCAGCATCATACTGCATTGCGTCTTATAACGCTTAATGATAATGCTAAGAAAAAAAATTCACAATGAAGGGAATGAACGCATAGAAATAATTGAGATTGTGATCAAGAGAGAGAGAGAGAGAGAGAGTCGGGTAGTACTCAATTCCCAAGGATAAATGCTACCTTCTCTTTGCTTTTAACGGAATGATGTACCTTCCTATTCACCAAATGGAGAGAGAGAAAGAAAAACTCGCTGAGTTATCAGTCCCTTTCTCTTCGATCTTTTTAACTATACCTATTCATCTCTCTCTCTCTCTCTCTCTCTCTCTCTCTCTCTCTCTCTCTCTCTCTCTACTTTGTCAAAGCTAACGTCTTGTCGGTAAACTTCTATCTTCTTTTATCGCCTGGAACAAATGGATGGAAAATGAATGTTCTTTTTGCTCTCCTTATTGTTTTCACAGAGGAGTCGACCTTCTTTTGCAACTTTATAAGTACTTTATTATTACCTATATATTTTACGTTATTCTCTTTTACATGTTTTGCCTTTTATTCTTTTCCTGCTCCTTATACGAATATCTTTCCATTAATACCTAGTACATCATTTCTCCCTCTTGTTCCTTTCTCCACCTTTTTCTCACCCCCACAATCAATTACGTTCATTCTCCCCGAAATGCCGATGACTCGAAAAAGACAGTAAATATATTGTCTCATACAGAGTGCACAGCTAATTCTTCCATTTATTGGTGCTCACGTTAATATCATCCTGTTTTCTTCAGGTTCATAACGTTTTCCTGAAGAATTTTCTTCAAGGACATTTTCTTATTTCCTCGACATCTTTTTTCATGTATCGTTCATTTTACTGAATTCGTTTTCAAGTATGGCGAATGATGATGTCTGTAAGATTTTTTGCATTGCATTAACCCTTCTATGCTCTTTCTCATACACGCTCTGCAAAATAAGTAATGGATCTGTCAGTTTTGCGGTTCCTTTGTATTTCAAAATAGGTATTCGAGGTATCTAAACACTTAAAAAAAAAAAAGATTGCTGACCGTTAATCTCTTCCTAAAGGAGCTACAAATTATCTTAATCTTACATTTATGGAATATCATCATTTTGTATCTTGACCTCATATATTTGTTCTTTTTATGATACATACAAGACATTTTATTTACCTACAAGATTAAAAAATTGAGGACGTGAATCTAAAAAAATAAATTAATCAAGATTATCAATTGGGAAATGTTACCTTTGGAGCCGAAGATGAAGATTCTTCTCGAGCCAAATGCGGACATAGATTAAAAGCCAAGTATTATTCATTATCTTCAAGTTTCTTTCTCTTAAGCTATGCTCCCCACAAAATAAGCCACTTAGAAAATATTCATTTTTTTTTTTTTTTTCTAAAAAAATAAAACTAACAATACCGAAAATCATTCTTCACTTTAAATGAAATTAAATTTGGAACCTTTCCGCTATATGGTCGTTCAGAGAAGTTTCCGCGCTTTTTGATCTCTATGTGTTCTTTTCCGATGCTTAAAGCTTCTGGATGCTTAAAGCACACCTTCTGGATTTTGATCACGAGAATCATCAAGAGAGAGAGAATCACAAGCTTGTTTATGAGGACACCTCGAATTCATTTTAAGAGAATAGTGATGCCCATCAGGTGATGTTGCTTCCCCGCTTCCAAAAAAGTGCCCGGTGTCATGAGGAGAATCGATTTTTCTATCTTTCAACGATGTTGCCTTTTTCTTTTTATAAGACTGATAAATCATCCACAGAGTAGGAAATTTCTGTTTAACGTCGATATGTATGCAAATCTTTTTTTTTTTTATTTATAGAAATATCTTCTCATATAGTTTTGTATAATCTTTCCTGAAACCTGATATTAAATTATTATTATTATTATTATTATTATTATTATTATTATTATTATTATTATTATTATTATTATTATTATTATTATTATTATTATTATTATTATTCAGAAGATGTACCCTATTCATATGCAACAAGCCCACAAGGGTCATTGACTTGAAATTCAAGCTTCCAACGAATATGGTGCTCATTAGGAAGCAAGAGAAAGTAATGGGAAATATAGAAAGAACAGATCTCACTTAATAAAAAAAAAGAGTAAATTACTAAATTATTAAATAGATAAAATGTAGTAAAATGCAAGGAGGAAAAGCGTTAGAGTAGTAATGCATTGCAACTTCGCTTGAGCTTTTGAAGTTGCAATTGCACATCCTCAGGGAAACTTTCCACAGTCCAACGGTGTAAGGAATAAAGGACCTCTGGAACTGAGGAGTTCAACAGCGAGGCACATTTACTGCATGCTGGTGCTGCTGTTCAGCGAAACTGGTTGCTCTCCGCCGGGAAATGGGACCAGGGATCAATTGTGAATGTGAAAGAACCTACTGAAATATAACTTATGAAAAATTGACAAACAAGAGACCACGATGGTCAAAGTCATAACTGCAATATTAGGAAACAGAAACCTACCACCATGAACCACTCTATCTAAAAGAGATAAAGCTCTGGTAGAAGCAGACATCCACAGCGGAGAATTGCATTCTAGTAAAGGAAGCACAAATGACCTAAAACAGGTTGCATTGATTTATCACCGATATAAATATATGAGGCCTTACGGACAATACCTAACTTTCCTGCGGCATTCGTTTACACTTTTATTAGATGTTTCTCAAAAGTAAGATGTAAGTCAAAAGTTACACTTAGAATAGTTAAAGCTTCAGACTCATTCAGCATAGTCCCATCCACCTGAAGGGAAGGATGTGGTGGAAAATCTGTGCGAGATCTGCTAATCAATAGTGTTTTCGTTTGACAGGAGTTCAGCCTCATGCCCCACTGAGTACACCATTCACTGATCTGGTCCATGTCCTGATTGAGGCTGAGGGAAGCTTCATTTCTCATAAGTGGAGCCTTTACTACACTCACAAGTGTTGCATGATCAGCATACTGAACAATCTGTTTTCAAGCCCAACAACCATACCGCTTGTATACACCAAAAATAATAGTGGACCAAGAACAATACCCTGTGGAGTTCCGGACACACTATGTCTTGGTTCACTAAAGATCCCATTAACAGCAGCTCACTGCTGCCTACCTGTATGGATATCTTGAAGTAATCTTAAAACATATCCACCCACTCCAAGATTCTGATGTTTATAAATAAGTGCCTTGTGGTTTACTAAATCGAAAGCAGAACTAAAATCTATTTGAATTACTATGCACTCAACACTCTTATCAAAGCTCTCTTGCAAATGGCATGGCAAGTCTAAAAGAGCATCGCAGGTACCTAACTTCTTGCTATATGCATATTGACTATCAGCTAACAATCCTTTAGATTCTACATACTCACATAGTAACTTAAAAATAAGATTTCAGCAACTTTGGAGAACACAGGGAGAATAAAAATTGGCCTGCAGTTACTGCAGTCAGCAGACATGCCACTCCTTGGAACAGGCACTGTATTACTAAGCTTGCGCTCAACTGCAAAATTACAAGTTGACATAAAAATCTGTAGAATCTACTAATCTTGGGAGACAATAAACCAGAAAATTTCATAAAAAAAACAAAGCGAAGAAACCATTAAGATCATCTCCACTCCAGTTATCAAGATTATCCAGAATCTTCTCAACATCCCTAGAGCAAAATACAAATTTTGTAGGAATAGGTTTAGGATGGCAAGTATCAGGGAGAGAGACATCCTCAGCTGATTGCTTAGCTTCAAAAGCTTGATGAAGCAGTTCAGTCTTTTCCCTAGGGCCAGCAACCAATCTACCACCATATGTTAGTAATGGTGGAATGGAAGGCGAGCCTGACCCAAAGATAGACGATGCTAATTTGGTCCACCAGAAATGGGGCTGAATAATTTCTTCAAGTTTCCTCTTCAAGGAATTATTGTAATTTCCATCGGCTGTATGGTAAGTTTTATTTTCAGCATGGCGAGACTCAAAAAAATAGTGTAATTTTCATTTAGACGATTTTGTCTCCATGCGTTGAATTTGGTCTGCTTTTCATGATAAGCTCGTCTACATGTATTATCAAACCATTGCTGGTCATTTGTCCAGAATTTGATGACCTTTCTAGTGAAATACCTTATTAAAATGGCCATCAGCATTTCATTTAACTTCTTCTTGGGATCAGGATCTAATATAGCATCTGAAATATTAAGTGCCTGACATGCTTCAACAATGCGATCCCAATTGGCTCTAGATTTCAGTCAGACCTTTTTCCAGTGGTGGCATTAGGAATATACTTATTGCCAGATATGTCCATCTCAATGGCGCAATGATCGGAAGTGCCTATATATTCACAGACCTTGGAATTAACAAGAACTGGAACATCTGTGAATATGAGGTCTAATCTATACCAGAAATATGTGTGGTTTCCTCAGTTAGCTGGACAAAGTCGGAAGAACTCTTCGAGCAGACCGGCCACATGTTGATCCGTCGAATTCGAATTTAGCCACTCGCTGTGATTTGTATTACAGTCTCTACAAATAACGAGTGAAGCTTTTGAATCCTGGGACTGAGCCAAACTATTCCATTCTAAGTCATTCATATAGAATCATCGATATTTTAATTGCGGTAAACAATAAATGAGTACACATTGAGAAACTGAAATTTTTAAAACACAGAACTTCACGGAAACTACACTCCAAATTTTTCTGATTATAAATAGGTCGTCCGGACTTAGTGTATACAACAATAAATAAAATCAGGGCCATTAAGCCAATAAGACTTGTTACTACTCATGTCTCAGATAGAAACATCAAACCATAGTTCCGGCCACAACTCTGAGATCAAGAGAATTTGACCTTAAGCCTCGAATATTTGAGTTTAGTAATTTGCAATTTTTCTTACTGTAATGAGTAACTGATCCAGGTACAGATCAATGTCTCCAGAAAGAATTAAAAATAATAACATAAAATCAGTAGCAAAACTAATAAACAGACTCATAACAACAGTAACATTGTTAAAATCAACTGAACAATAAACAACAATACCATCAGCAACAAAAAGTATTTATATTATCTGCAAAAATTTTGTTGAAAGTATAAATAAACGTGACCATATGTCATTGAAATAAGTACTGAAACAACTGGTCGACAAGGTATGACAGCACACCTTGTAAGGCGAATAAAAAATCCACCAGGTTTGCCACAACAAGTTGGGGAAGGATTTAGAAATTATAAAACTTTCAGAAGAAAAAGATTAGATAAAGATGATGCAAGTTTCTCGTCAGTCTGTCCTACATTTTCAAAAAAAAAAAAAAAAAAAAAAAAAAAAAAAAAAAACAGGAAAGTGAACAAAAAGAGGATAAAACCCTTATTGTACCCTCAGGCAAGGGAACCCAAACCCAAGACCATGGAAGGCCACAGTGCAGTGGCTATGGCACAGTGCAAGGTTGGAGAACAAGGTTGGTATTCCGAGCAACCATCTCTTAGAAGGGTTGCCACGTGTTGGTTTGATTTCGGTGTGTCCTCCTAGAAGAGTTGCCTACCAAGGCTAAATAGTCTCTTCTACGACAACTCATGTCGACAGGAGCGTAACACCTGATGTGAATGTTGTTAAGAAAAGCCACATAAACTCACAACCCACAAATGCCGCAGACAATTTTGAATGATTTCTAAAGAGACCGGTTTGTAAATTCATCCTGCCTCATAACACACTAGTTGTCAAAGTATATATTCAAGGAGGGTCAGTGCTATTAAAAACTGACAATAACGTTTATTTTAATGAAGAAATTTCATATTCGTACAGAACAGTATATATTCCTTCATCAGTTTTTTTTAACTGCCTTTGTCGAAAAGAACAGAACAGTATATATTCCTTCATCATTTTTTTTTTAACTGTCTTTGTCGAAAAGAACAGAATAGTATATATTCCTTTATCTGTTTTTTTATCCGCTTTTATTGGAAAAAAAATTCGTGTCATTGCTCGTCACTGAAAGATATCCTACATCTATCTATCTACCTGCCTATCCCTTCTTAGCCGAAGTAGCTTCCTGCTATAAAATTTCAGTGATATAAAATGCCTTGAATGAATCTGATGTAAAGTTTGCAACGTGGAATTCGTTTTACTATTAGTATTAAAAATTATTCTTATTCATTTATATTTCTGTTGAAAACATTTTTGTTTTAAAACCAAATAATTTCTTTGACATAAAATAATAAGATATAGGACAGGTTCGATTAGGGAAAGTTTACAAATGAGAGCGTGAAAATAATTCAGAAATAAACACATTACTGGGGAAAAGTTCTCCTGTAACAAAAAAGAAAGAAAGAAAGAATATATATATATATATATATATATATATATATATATATATATATATATATATATATATATATATATATATATATATATATATATATATATATATATATATATATATATATATATATATATATATATATATATATATATATATATATATATATATATATATATATATATATATATATATATATATATATATATATATATATATATATATATATATATATATATATATATATATATATATATATATTTATATATATATATATATATATATAATCATGAAAGCTATAAATGTCGCTTAATATCAGAAATTCACGCTACCTCGGTATATCTCCGTTGGAGAATTGTCGCCGAAGGAATTTATATAAGTGATAAATGAATTGGAATCGTGGGGACACGAACCGCGACATATTCAGCGACTCCAGTTGACGTAAACCAATGGCTCAAGCTGGAATTGAAAATTCATCACGACATCTCCCAATTCAATTCATTATCACTTATATTTCCCCTTCGGCGACAAATAAAACCAGAAAACGACATTCTTCAACAAAGTGTGATGTTATAAATTTATAACAATATAAATATATTTATATATATATATATATATATATATATATATATATATATATATATATGATATATATATATATATATATATATATATATATAAAATATATATAAGATATATATATATATATATATATATATATATATTTACGAAAAGAAAAATTCAAGACATAATTGTTTGCTAGGCATCAAAATAAAAGCCAGAACCAAAAACAAAAACAAAAAAATAAGTTCTATTTCTGTCATTTATTCCTACAAAGATAGTCACTGGGGTGCTGTCACCTCTAATTGAAGAGTGTACCCGCTTCCACGTCATGTTTTAGAGCTTAGCACTCTCTCATAATAGAGACAGGAAAGAGTGGCAAAAACATTATAAGAGGGACACAAAATATGTTAGTGTGGGTATGTATGTGTTAGAGAGAGAGAGAGAGAGAGAGAGAGAGGCAAAAAACAATAAGAGGAACCAAAGGCAAATTTAGTAATTGAGAGAGATGCAGTGGCAGTAAAAAGAACGGGGAACAGGCATGAATTTATAGTAAATCAAGAGAGAGAGAGAGAGAGAGAGAGAGAGAGAGAGAGAGTCAGTGGGCAATTCACAACAAAAGATACATGGTAAGTCTTTGAAGAACCAACAACCAACAACTATAGGGTTCAAAAAATTGATAATAGCTGAATTTACTTTATTTTAGATCATTATCACAAGAATTGTCAGAATAACTTCCTAAAAGTTTCAAAAGGGCACAATTTTCCTGTGAAAGTTAATACTTTTATTATCATAATAATGATAATACGAAGCGAAGGCTTTAACAAGGGACAAAATGTTGAAAGTGAAGGAGCAAATGGAAATTTTTACTTTGATCTGGTTACTCTTTTTATAAATAAACTTTTTCTAATTTGTCTCTAATTGTCATTGGTTTGACAGCTTTATACTATGACACACACTCTATAAAAGAAAGTTCACGTTATTTTCTTTTCTTTCAGTCCGAAATACTATTAACTCAATTTCTACGAGAATCAAAGAAGAGATATACATAGAAACCACAGGTCATGGACTATTATCAGTGAGAAAAAAATTTGCGTGAGGGACACACAAAACCAATTATCAATGAGTAATTAAGATCACTTCCAACACTATTCCTGTTCATTAACGTCATGCTATTGGTTCATAGCCACGTAAAATGAGTCCAATCCTTCGGGCCAACCCTAGGAGAGCTGTTAATCAACTCAGTGGTCTGGTTAAACTAAGGTATACTTATTTGCAAAGCTATGAAAGTACCGATGTTTAGATTTATGATATCCAGAGCCTGTTTCCTACAATTATGACTTATTTGATCACAATGATCGTGTTGATTGTTCACTGCTGGTGATAAATCCAACAGTTGATTACCAACTTAATCGCTTGGTTATTCATACTTTTCAAGAAAGATTCTTGACAAGGAGATTGATAGAAATATCAGCAGAATGAAATAATGGTGAACTTGTTAACCTAACTACAGTGGTCAATGCTAACTCAATAAAATCACATGGTATAAATTGAATAGAAATGCAGAGCTTGTACCTCAACTCATGAGGATTAAAACATAAATTTATCATTCAAAGGACAGACGAAGAAAGAAGTTAAATGTATGACTGCAGATAAAAAAAAACGTAAGACAAGGATGTTAATTTTACAGTTAACACTGCTCATTTAGATGTTTCACTGAGGTAACCTGACTTTCATTGAATTGTTGTTCTTGTTACCACTGATGCTTTTAATTATTCATGACCCCGCCCCCCAGTTTCCACATCCTTGTCACTTATTGCACAAAAAAAATTCATGTCAGCTAGTTTTTAACTAATAAACTTGATTTACCGCTTTTGTTTTTCAACATACAGTCAGAGTGTATATCATAGCAGAAAAAGTAACTTCACTGACAGTAGATAAAATAAGATATTATGTATCACACTGTGACTATTGGACAGGAAGGGATCGCAACTGATTTGAATGGTTCAATGCTGCTTAGGAACCAGAGACATACAGTACTCTTCTCACTGATTTCTATTTGACTGTTCTACTTAACAGTTTCTCTCTGTCTCATTTGCTGATCATCGAGAACAGCTGCATTGTATGGCAGCTAACAGGCTCTGCTGACCGGAGTAAAGTCTCTTTTTAACGCATTCCATGCTAGTTCTTAGATAACCATCGGGGGAAGAGGACTTACAGAAGGATGGCCTTCTTCAAGATTGGTGTCAATCCATGCCATGTCCTTATTGGCAGGGTCAGGTCAGATGGATGTGACCTGCCCGATCTAGTTAAAAAAAAAAAAATAAGCTGGTGTCTGACCTTTACCCATATTAGGCGCTAGGTACTAACTTTTCATCTTGGCCTCCAAGGATGACACGAGAATTATCATTAACGTGGTGAATTTGTCTGACGACTTTTAGAACAAGAGACATTCAGCACCTCTCATTATAGGACCTAAAAGTAAATTACTCTCTCTGATATTGTCAAAGTCGTTTTGAATTTTATCAAAACATCAACAGAACCCAGCTTTCAACATGACCAACTTGTGTTCAGTTTACACAAGAGAAAATACCAGAAAATAGCTTCTTGAAGGATGCCTAGAAAAACACATGACCCTGGAAATATATGGCTTTACGCTATAGACTTTAGCCACAGACGCCTTTCCCAGTTTTATTCACCTATTTGTCCAAGAGGATACAGAATCCACCCATCAAAATGTCTATGTGATATGAAGAAAAATAAGTGACTTAGCCAACTACCTTTGTCTTGTTTTTCATGCTGATGGTACATATAGATATTTCCCCCTTCTAGTGCTGTCAGGTATTATTGAAAATAGCGATGCTTACTCAGTAAATCTATGCAATAGATCAAAAAGACTTATTAGGGGCAGATTATGGAATGATTTAGGTACACCTAATGACATAATGACTGTCTCTATGTATCCTCTTAAAGACATGACTGAGCTCATCATTCTCACTAAAACCAGACTCTGAAACTGAAAGCAATGTTAACGTCTTGGTCTCGTTTGGCAATCATTTGGGCGAAAGTAACGGACAAAAATGCACCTGTCCTATAACGGAGGTTTCTGGATGGAACAACAACAAAAACCTCTTACCGAGAATGTTTAAAAACCTATAACAACTTTCTTTATACCAGGGAGATGAGGTCATCATTACAAAATCTGATAAAGACAGAAACATTGTTCTTTTAGATAGATAGATCTCCCTAAGTAAGCTCAGGAAGTATTAAGTAGGGAAGAAACTAATTGAAGTCAACAAAAAACTCTAAGTAATATCCCTACACAGTTTTACAAATGTGCAAGCCGATAGTCAGAGGGTAATAAAGATGATATAAATTTTATAGAATCATTCAAAATATATATATCTCTTCCTGTTTTTATGTCGTGCCAAAAAGTCCAACTATACAAGTCAGGAATTAAGTTAAACTGCCAACATATGTTCATGCATTATTACTAGTGTAATATAATAACAGTTATTAGTGTACCCGTGCTCTAAAAAAATAACGGCAAACCTAAATAAATAGCCTCGGAATTGCATAGTACTTACAATACATTAGATACATTATGTTCGTGTAAATTTATTCTCTAGGTTTAGTGCTTCTTGAATAATAAATGAGATGCAGGTTAAAATATAGGAAACATTAAATTTGATCCTTCATATCCTACCCATGTTAAAAGTTGTGAATTTCAATACATAAGAATAGTGTAACAAACCTATCAGGAATGACGACCACTTGGGTGGTGTAAATAGCGATAAACTGTACATTACAGGAAAGACAATTTATTATAGTTATGCGAAGTGCAGCAGAAATTATAGCTTCCTGTTAATTTTATTTTTTCCTCAAGAAAATATAAACACTTGTTTTCGGCTAACTTTGGGTAATAAATTTGACCTTTTATCTTTGTTATTTCGTTTCTTTGAACAAACTTTACGATGAGTTTGAAATGAATATCCATGCATGAGAACTAACTTGACATAGACTTACCTACGAAGTCTACTAATTAGCAAATTAGAAAGATTCATATAAATATTTTTTCTTATATTTTAATGCGAATTGGATTTATTTCTGTACTACTGTAATAAATCTAAATATAACCAAATAACTGAGAAGGGAATGTGTTTTTATGCTATTCACCATGATATCACATAACCAGAATGAATGATCAGTTTAATGATGATAGCTTGAAAGGATGGAGTAAGTAATAAATGTGCGAAGAATAGGAGTTATAGGTGTGTTACCTTTGTCAACTGAACATTATCTTTTCATGTCAATCGTCATATATTAATTTTATTATAATTCTTTCTTTATCTCAAACCGCCTTTTTCCTGGTTTGATTGCTTCCATCATTTCCCCTTTTCCTGGAAACTACCGTTTCCATTCAGAAGCATGTTGATTCTCTTCATAATTACTTTGATAGGATTATCATATTAAATCTTACAGTTTCTTCATTTATCTTCATACTTCATCTCATCCTTGTCTGAATTGTTCTACGTAATCCTCTCTTATTCCTTGAGAGGAAGGGAAGTTCTGAAAATTAGGGATTTTAAACATGTCAAGGGAAGGAACTGTAATATCTTGCTCACCTTCCCAAGTGATATATGTACATAATTGTACCTTTCTGCACCTTTCTGTTCTCTCCTTCAAAATACAACGACGCCTGATAACAGGCAATAATCATATATATCTTTGCACTTTTCATATGAGAGAATTTTTCTGCTTAAACGAGAGCAAAATCCATTATGTAAATACAGTGTGTTCATGTCCCTACCAAAAATAAGATATTTACAGAATGTATTATAATGCTTAATACTCATTCGTCGATATCAACCACAAAAGAAAGTAGATAGATAATCGGGACTGACCCTATGGCCCCAGATGTCACGATAGTAAGTCTGTTGTAAAACAGCCCAAATTAAATTAGTAAGAATTTTATCTGGATTGCTCATGTAAGAATTACTGTAACATAAGTTCATTAAAATGAATCCCGCCCCCCCCCCCCCCTCTCTCTCAAATTTCCTTTGGCCATCAATCCAAAGAAGTGCTCCATGTCTAGTTTTAATATATTTTAAGTCTGATTTTTATTGGGGGCGAGGGGGAGCATATTCTCCCCTTAATATGATATTCTTCGGGTTTCTAAAAAAAAGTATAAATATCTTGTTTCGGAATGGGTTCTACAATAATCTTGCTGTCAAGCTATAAAGAGAAGAAAGGATCCGTGCTTATTAATGGTATTTCCCGCATAAACGATTACACATAAACACATAATTATATATACATCAACACATACACGAATATAAATGTATAGAAATACAAATATCATTACTGTTCTCTGATATACTGCATTCCTTTTTTTATTTTAATGAGACACGTGAATAAAAATAAACCCTAAATACCCAAAACTCTTCAGTTTACTGTTCTTAGTTTTCGATGCTTTCATAAACTTGGCAGAAAAGTGGGTCCTCTTAAGATGCAGCATTAATCCCTTACCATTATAGTGTTTTCAATAAGGCCTGTCCCAGAAGCAAGAGCCTGTATTGGCTTAAGATCAGCTGCATCTACGACAACAACAGTACTTCCATGGATGTATTTTTTCATTGCATAAAATGACATTTTTTTTACGGAGTAGTACGGAAATGTTCATCTTCATAACAAGTTTAATTTCATGAGACTGATTCTCTCTATATTTATGTAGAGAGCATGATGTACATAGCCTTAGGCTTCTATTTTGTGACAGACCTTCATACTTTCCCACGTTTTGAATAGAAATAAAACCGTTTTCATTTAATCAGCTTTATAGATTTTTATAACAAAAGACAGCCATGTGGACTGAAAATACTGATTTTAATATATATACATTGTGCTAGCAGAATAAATGTTGGAGGACAAAGAAGAGGCCACAGTACAGTTCCGAAAACGGAACTTTAGTTTCTGTTTGTTCCTTTAGGTATTTTTCAGTAACTAGACGACGATGTTAACTTTTACGTTTTATTTGATATAAAATTCCACCACTTCTCTCTCTCTCTCTCTCTCTCTCTCTCTCTCTCTCTCTCTCTCTCTCTCTCTCTCTCTCTCTCTCTCATAAACTAGTCAAAATGTACGAAGTCGATAAACACGACAGGAGCTAAGGTCAAGCAAGCAGTAAATTCTAATTAAGTTAAGGGTAAGGTCATCATGAGTCGTTTAGAGGATGATAAGGCCTAAAGGATTGGAGGAAAAGAAGGATGTAGGAGGGAAGAGGAACATAAAGCTGAGCTCTGGCAGTTTGATACAAGGTAGGAGCTGAATACTGTCACTAGTGACAGTCATTCCTCCATTTTTGGTCATACACAAAGACTCCTAGCAAGGGATTTTTTTTAATGCTAAAAGCACTGGGGACCCTACCCAGGGCCTCACCACCTGTCCACCCATCCTAGACTAAACTACTGCCCTTGAGGTCTTTCATTTCCAGATGCTTCTGCAAGACACTTGGCACCGCCCAAGCGAAGAACCGGCAAGCAAGACTAGGCCTAAAAACAAGGGGATCGAGAGTCGATGACCAGTGAGACATCCTACAAGAAGTCCCCCCCCCCAAAAAAAAAAAAAAAAAAAAAAAATTGAAGGACCTGGGGTTAGATGGCTGACGGAGCTGGAGACTTGCTTCCTTCCCTCTACGACTCTCAACGAGGACAGAAGTGCCGAATCTACAGTAGTCCTCTGACCGAGAGGCGACTAAGTCTTTCCCTCAAGGTAAGGTGTATCCATGAGAACCCCATATCTTTACCTATCCTTCCATCTTCCCCTTGATAACATCCCATCCTTCCTTTTTATCCTTATAGAAAGAGCCTATCTACCAAACCTTCATTGATTTTATCCTATCCTTGGACGGGGCTGACCACGTGGGTGCATTCTCTCCTGGTCTTAATCCCCTCCCCCTGTAACAGTGTGTCAATTACCATTCGATGTGTTTAGGCCGTAACTATAAATGCTGCACTTTTTGAAGATCAAAGTACTAGAGATCTGGGCACACGACTTCACTGTGTCGTCAACTGGTATAAATAATTTGCATAAGTAATCGTGGAACTTAATTGCATGGTTAAGTGGATTAGGGATCCCGTGCATGTTAGCTAATTATTAATTGTCGTCATTTTCCGTTTCAGGGAGCGAGAGAGTATTTTACTAAAAACCTCCACGAACTATCCTGAGGCTCCAGTAATAAACGATAAATGAAATGTTAATGTAATATTCAGTTGCCCTCTGTTGTGCTCCCTTTGTTATATTTGTACACAAGTACTTCGTCAATACACTTATTGCCGGTATTTAGTTTCTTATTGCCGGCTGGCGACCTTCAAATTTCCCTTATAACCTATGAATTATGATTGCGAGTCCTTAGCAAGGCCCCAACTTGCAATCATAAAAATACTGATAAAAAATAATAAAGAATGCGTGAAATACAAGACTATGAAGCAGAGAAGAAAATTAATAGAGATGAGGTTCATTCTATTATGTGGATCGTCGTGCATTTCTTTTGAACATAAAACTTCTTATCATACATTTTTTACCCCACAGGCTGATGGACAAGTGGAATGAAAGATCTGATTTTCACTGCAAACTAGAGTGATTCTCGAACATGATTTTCAAGTAATTCCAGATTCAAAGTCAGAACAGCTATGAAAATTATTGTGTGATATATACGTTTGACTATTGCCAAGGTGAGTTTTGCATGGCAAGACAAGGGCTTCGAATTTGGAAAAAAAAACTGAAAATTACATTTGCTCGGAAAATTTGGTTAAAATGGAGTTTTCAAAATGCCGAAACTACCTTGTTTACCATGTTCTGCTCGTTAAGAAACCAGGGGGGTTGATACACAGAACACGCTTGTCAACAGTAGATTTTGGGTGTGTTTGTTTAACAAGACTAGAACAAACATTTAATTTAGGTCCCCACTTTGTAAACAGCGATTGTCTTTTGTTTGAGAACATGAAAATAATATTAACTGTAAACTAAAGGTTTGTTAGGAACACTATGGGATTTCATTGGCCTCCATTTCCTCGGTGCAAGCAAAGGTAAATTGTGACGTTTTCCCATGTGATGTACGCACTCACACACATACTTTATATATATATATATATATATATATATATATATATATATATATATATATATATATATATATATATATATATATATATATATATGTATGTGTGTGTGTATACATCACATATGTATATATATATATATATATATATATATATATATAATTTATATATATGCATATATATATATATATATATATATATATATATATATATATATATATATATATATATATATATATATATATATATATGTATGTGTGTGTGTGTGTGTATGTGTGTGTGTGTGTGTGTGTGTGTGTTTGTGTGGAGTAGTGCGTGCATCACATGGGAAAACGTCATAATTTACCATTGCATCAATATATATATATATATATATATATATATATATATATATATATATATATATATATATATATATATATATATATATATATATATATATATATATATATATATATATATATATATATATATATGTGTGTGTGTGTGTGTGTATGTAGAATATACTGTCACTTTTACCAGATACATATATAATTGTAATAGCCATAATACCCTCTTATATATATATATATATATATATATATATATATATATATATATATATATATATATATATATATATATATATATATATATATATATATATATATATATATGTGTGTGTGTGTGTGTGTGTGTGTGTGTGTGTGTGTGTGTGTGTGTGTGTGTGTGTGTGTAAATGCATATATCTGACTCAATATTAGGGCAACTTCTTACACAAAGCAAAGGAAAATCTGTGGCTTAGGTCGTTCTTCACGTGAGGAAAATTACGTAAACTCAAGGGTTCTCTTAACTAATTATATTTATATAACAAACACAGATCAGAAGAATGACGAATTACTGGGCAGGAAATAATAAGGGCCTGCTAAATGAATGAATCCTACAAGGGACAAACATTCTCCGCCGAAGATGTCTTCATAACAGGAACATCGCAGAGGTGGGTAAAAGGGTACTGCACATGGGATAGACTTTTATCCTTCTCATGGTCAGGTCGGCAGCAGGCCCTCCCTAGTTTTATCTTCTTGTGGTCAGGTCGGCAGCAGGACCTCCTATTATCTTCTCGTGGTCAGGTCGGCAGCAGGACCTCCTTGTGATTATGGTGATGTGGGTTCGTTTCCAATAATCTTGCTGTCAATCTCTTCAATTTCTTGCGTTTGGATCTTACGGTTTCATAGTTACAAGCATTTCCCAAAAAGTGCAAATAATTCGATAAGTTAATAGGCATTGTGGCTATTAGAATTACAATGTATCAAGAATACAAAGTGACCAGTAGATTCTACATATATTTTTTATTTTTAAAAAGCAATAAAAACGATTGCCCACTTGGCTACGATGGTGAGTTTGGTTCTAGTTTCCAGCTCTAATAAATATACCTGAAAACAATGGGTATATGTATGTACAGCATTGGTAATACCACTTTTAGTGTTCTCGTTGTCAGCGCCGGCCATAAGACCAGGACCTGGCCCTTGTTGGACTATGGTGACGCGGGTTCTTTTCGATGGACCGAGCCCATTCCCACCGCCTCTTCAATTTCTTGCTTTTGATAGATCTTACGGCTATAATTCGTAGTTACAAGCTTATCCCGTTGCGTAAAAGCGCGAAAGAATTCAGAAGTTAAGAGGACATTGTGGCTAGCCCTAGAAGCTGTTACATAGTGGTCTATATAAATATAAGCTATACTTACTTTTTTATCTATATATATATTATTATATATATATTTTTATATTATATAAAATATAATATATATGTACGTATTTTATTTGTGCTTTCAAACCGTGTATGAAAAAGTTTAGGTGCAGAATAGCTTCTAAAGACACTGATTAACATTAGTTTGCTGGTCATAATCATTTGATATCACTTTGCAGTTCACACACACAAATGCTGACAACGACATAAATAATAATTATCATCATATACATAACCTCAAATTGAAATAATATATAAAATAAAAATATATATGAAAGATATATATATATATGTTCTATGTGTGTGAATTAGTTTTCCTATAAGACGTCTGGTGTGTGAAAATGTGTGTGTATGGTGTATGCATGCGCAATTCTAATAAGGATAAAACAAATTTTAAGTATTCAACAACTCCTCGCACAACACAACAGTGATTGATATTCGCTTTGTATCTCCTACTCATTTCTATGAGAAATAAAAGGTAAATCAAAAGAGCCACTAACAGTTCTCTCAATTTGATTCCAGACATGCATCAGGTACTTTCTAGTATTATACTTGGTTCATTCGTTTTACGTGCAATTAGAAGGGCTGAGTGCTGCCTGGGAGATGTGGTAAAAGTGGGCAAGAATGGAGAAAATCAAATCACCGTTTCAAATCTTGTAAAAACTAAAGGTCCAGCGGATAACAGTTTTACTACACCCAAATTAACATGTGGCATTATAAAGGTTGTTTTTGACCTAACCCAAATTCCCATTCCTAATGTTGGTATTACTATTCCTGGCCACCTGCTGTCATTTTCCTGTTGTCTTCAGTCCTCTCACTCTACAATGGCTATCGATAATTACAGTTCATTTCGATGTGTTCAACACGGATTATTAACCATTGCATGTATATGTGTGTGTGTGTGGTTGTGCGTGTGCGCGTTCTTGTGGGTATGTGGGGGAAATGGATTGCAGGCAGCAGTAGAATAAAAAAAAAAATGTCCCGCTTTTCATTGTGATGAGTCAATAACAAAGTACAGCAGTATATATTTCCAGACCATTATGCGACGTTTTACGCTGTATACGCAAGGTCAAGGTCACTCCCATAATAATCACCAACCAAATACTTCAGAAGAAATAAAAAAATTATTAGACCCATAAGAACAAGAAACAGAACGTAAAACTAATGTAATAATGTAGTTACCCAATGTAATTATATTATGCAAATATACATAATTAGCCACCCCCTAAGTAACTAAGCATTGTAAATATAAGTAATAACCTCAAATCCCTCCCCAGTCACATTCCCATCATACGCACACACGCACAAATATAATGTACACAACACATTTCCTCACCTTTGTAATATGTTTATATACTAAACGGTTCTTCTGTAAATTCACTTCTACGAATTTTCACATGTCCTTCTGTGTTCACTTAAGCGAGATTTTGAATAGTTTACCCTTCACTTGTTTTATTATATCTTTATAGTGCCGGTAATAAAGTCACAGGAAAAAAAAAGTCATAATTTTGGCTAGGATAAAAGTCACAGGAAAAAGAGTCACAATTTATGGTGACCGGTAATAAAATCACGAGGAAAAATTCACAATTTTGGCTGGGAAAGATGTCGGGTAATCAAACAAAAACAATCAGGTCAGTCATAATTTAAGTCATAACCAATTAAAGTAAAGAAAATATTTTAAATCAGTTATTAGCTGGCAATACATGACTTTTACATTGTATACTATATTATGGCATTGCATGTATATGAGAATATTTAACCGGATTAGCCCATTTGGGACTAACTGACTTGCTCTCGAATTTTCAACTTTTTTTTTTTTTTTTTGGCCCCATGGGAAGGTTTTATGCTGACTCCGTTATACATGTGTGTATTTTGAACTTCAAAACATTCCTAATAATAATAATAATAATAATAATAATAATAATAATAAATAATAATAATAATAATGATCTTAGCATCATAGCTAAGGGAAGAGTGGTATATCTTGGGCACTGACAAACACTAGACAAGTGACTCCCATATAATCATGTTTCGATACAAGCTAAACTCATTCCAGTAGAAATGCTTGACTACTTCTGCCTCTCGTGGAAACAATATTGACTAACAATAGACATTTATACATAACTAATGGTGTGAAATTCCTAGAAGCATGGAAGTACACACGCATCTATATTAAGCCTAAAGGCAGGGTTATGCGGATCTATCTGTCGTCACTTTGTTTATAAATTCAGCAACGGACCTGATCAGGTTTTATCTACAGCGAGCAAATTCAACCGATATACATAAAATAAGTTGTTTTATTGGTGATCTTATAAGCATATTTTGCTGTTCATACTCGGCCACCTGGATACGCTAATCCCTCTCTGCCGTCTAGGTCAAGTAAGGAACAATAATTAACCGTAGCTTACTTTTGCTGCGTACATACATCCCTGAAATAATGAAAATGAAGACATTCACGTGACAATATACTTTACTGATACTTTCAGTACACGTGGCTTTATTCCAGACGTACTTAAAAGGTTTCATTCACAAAAATAAATGTTATCAATTTTATTGTTACTAATTTTGGTGCATCGCAAGGAAATCAGCTTTCATTTGCAGTGATTAAGTATATTGCAATATTTTTTTGCCTACTTAATGTTATGTAGGATGTAATCCTATGATTTTACTCAATTCTTTGTTTCACACATCAGAACATTTACAAAAAAATATACAAAAAAGTTCACGTCTAATATAACTTGTTCTACTGATTTTTATCAAAACTGAACTTTGTCATAAAATTATGACTTTTCTGTGACTTTATTCGCGTGATTTTATTTACCGTCACCATGGGAAACAATGATCTTTTTCGGGCGTATTTCATTTTGGGAATTTGGGCTTTAGTCAGTATATCATTTCAGGGGACTATTCATTATGGCGTTTGGGCGACAAAATATCAAAAAATCCTGCAAATTGTCACCAATCATTTGGGCGAATCAGTAAGGAAAAAACAGGCAGGAAGTATTTTAAGACGTTCTCTAATCGGTTGGCGTTTTTAACTCAGTAGGTAGCTGGATAATTGACAGTCGTTATCAGCATTATTCATTACTCAGTCATGCCATTGGCAAATATCTCTGAAAAAACCGACGAAAAAAGGTGCTTGATATTTTCTGGCTTTTTCTTTTTGTATAGACAGTTTTGAAGAATAATGTTTTGTGGCAAAAAGTGCAGGAAGAGTGAACAACAACCAGATGTGAAGCCATAATTCGGTGACTAACCTTAACTATCGATCTTTGCGGATTGTAACCAGGATAAAAGGAAAGACCGATTTTCTTTAAGTTTTGCCCTGGCTCTCTAAATTCTAAAGGGACCCAATTAACTCGCAATTCTAAAAACTAAGTATTACCAGATTGGCAAAACTAACGGCCAGAAAAGCACAACCCCATCCTCACAGGAAGAAATCCTTTGAGCAATTTTTACACAAAAACTTTCAGAGCCAGAGACAAGGTCAACAAATAAAACAATGTCATCAAAAAAAATCCTGCATTTCTATCGCCTCACTTAACCGATACATACAAGTGCACAACGCTAAAGCCTGTGTTGCAGTAACGTCAACAGTAATTTTTTTGTTATGTAAGCTATAACCGCTCTCGGACAAATTACAATATCACTTATTGAAAATTTACTGCCTGTAATTGCTACAAACTAATTATAACCTTTACATAGCAATTTGGACTCATGTGTTCAACTTGTAGTTCAAAGATCCTTAAATGATTTCTTGGCGGTATCAATAAAATCAAGTAAATTTTCACTTATAATAAGTCACCTTTAGTTTCCATGTGTTCTCAGCCTGAATGCGATCTCCGGATCATAAGGAATGATCTTAATAAACATTGATTATTCCTGTCATCAGGTAAGAATACATTATCAGTTGGCTGAATAGGAAGTTTAAATCTGCATAGACTATCAAAGCATAGTAAACACCAAAGTTCAAGGTTAATAAACTAGAATCTCATCAATTAAAAACCAATATTTCAGTTACTTCATTTGTCATCAATTTCCCCATCTTACTTCTGTTAACCAACCAATCAGTAACTACCATTCCTTTGATTTCATAGGACATTCTTTGTCTTTCAAGGAGTATCACAAAGTCTACCCCATCACTTGACATTTTTGTGTTAAAGAAATGGACAAAGGATTACAGACATATATTATGCTGGTCTTCACACACACATACTATTACACACTATTACATATCCTAAGGAGTCAGATTAAAATTGAATAGTAGGTAGAGCACAGCATCTACAAGTTCTAGTTGCCTGGGTAACCGAATTTAGAGCATTTCGAACCAAATTTAGAGTGCTTCGATTCTTCACAGGATATGCATAGCGTCTACAAGTTGAGTTCTAGTTGTATGGGTAACCGAATTCAGAGCGCTTCGAATCCTCAGGATATTCAGTCTTAGCGAAAAGCGTAGCTTTCCATTAGTATCAAGTGTCGATGTTATGGTCTGCTGCAGCTACACCAAGAGCCTGTGCATAAGAAAAGTAGTTTGTTTGGTTTTAGAATATACTAAAATTTCCCATGACAACCTACCCTCTTAAAGTGAAAATCTGTTCAGTTAGTCCCAGCAGTTATTCAAAGGTTATTATAATACTATATCGGATGAGTAAACTTTCCCATTAACAATCCCATGTATTAGTATTGTTACTTCAAACTGCCATCGATTTTCACATTACCAATCCCATATATTATTACCATTGTTCCTTCAAACTCCCAAAAAGATAACAGGACACAGAGTGCCATCCTTGAAATATATTCATTAGGGTACCAATCTTACATTGAACCGACTCATCTAACTTCAGTGCTGCGTAACTATGAAGGTGTCATGCAATGCAAACACTATGTGGCAACTTTCGTCCTTTAGTATCCAGTCTTATGGGAATTGAAACTGCACAACCCCATGGGGCGAAAAATTAAGTTGGGGAATTCAGAATAAGACAAGGGTTCCCGAAGCAAGCTTCGGTGCTGAGGAAAAGTGGATGAAGGTAGGGGTTAATTAAAATATGAAATGCAATCTGAACTGTCGATTTCCTAACGTGAGAGCTTTGCTTGAAGAGTAAGAGGGGAGGGAGAGGTGTTGAGCTCATTGACGGTATGACGTTGACTGCCCAAATTTGAATTACAATTTCCACTATTAACCAGCCTATTAGAATACCTGACAAGTCCACAACATCAGTGTCAAAAAATTCTTTGACATCCCAAGACCTAGGCCTCTTAGAAAATCGTTTAAGATCCACCTATTACCTGTCTAGTTCCTATTTCCCAGTGAGAATATAGCTCCTATTTCCCAGTGGGAATGAAATTCTAAGTTATAAAAGTATGTCAGACAGTTACCCTACCCTATTCTCAGCTGCACTAATATATTCAAACTTACATCTCATGACCAAACAGGGCTCAAGCAAACTTGCACTGTCACTGTCTCCCTAGACATGACTATCGCGTTTTTTTACCCCAGTTTATTCCCAACATCCTTGAGAGATAGACTTCAGCGTTTATTACCTTTATCCTAACCCCTGCATCTATATAAAATTAGCATGTTCTTTACCCTATTCTAGCCTATCCTATATTTCAAGTAACATATCTAACTTCCCATTAAGTTAGTCTAGCTACAACCCTGCAGTTCTAAATTTCAAAAAAGTCCTAACTACACAAAACTATCAACCTTGCAGTTCTAACCTAAGTTAGAAATTGATTGGTTTGAAATCCCTATTGTGCATGGTGACAAAGTCACCATGCTTGTTTTTGAACTTCCTGTTGTGCATGGTGACCAAGTCACCATATAACAAGCTAAATCCACCTTTGCCTGGCAGGTGGCAACGCCACCCCGGCAAAGGTGGACTTGAAAATGGGCAAAACTTAAAATGCAAAACTTAAAAATGCAAAACTTAAAAATGCAAAACTTAAAAATGCAAAACTTAAAAATGCAAAACTTAAAAATGCAAAACTTATAAAATGCAAAACTTTAAAATGCAAAACTTTAAAATGCAAAACTTTAAAATGCAAAACTTTAAAATGCAAAACTTTAAAATGCAAAACTCCAAAATAGCGACTTTACTAAACTTTATAATTCTAAAAAACAAAACTTGCTGAAATTACAAGATGAAACCACAAGGCAAAAGTAGTTTAAATAAATTTAAAGTTTAAATTACCAGATTTACTCTATAAACTTTCAAAAATGACTAAAAAACAAAACTAGCTGAAATTACAAGAGCAAACCACGAGGCAAAAGTAGTTCAAATAAAATTAAACAAGTTTAAATTACTAGATTTGCTCTTATAAAACTTTCAAAAATTACCTTCCACACACGTCAAACTAAAACTTTCGCACACCGTTAAACTAACAAACTTTCGCACACCGTTAAACTAACAAACTTTCGCACACCGTTAAACTAACAAACTTCCGCACACCGTTAAACTAACAAACTTCCGCACACCGTTAAACTAACAAACTTCCGCACACCGTTAAACTGCAAAACTTCCTTAAACGTTAAACTAAAACTTTACACACCGTTAAACTAACAAACTTCCACACACCGTTAAACTAAAACTTCCACACACGTTAAACTAACTTTTTTACGCACATTAAATGAAATAAAAAAAAAAACTTAAGTACGTTAAACTAACAAAACTTCCTGAAGACGTTAAATCCTATAATTTCTTGAAATGTTCAAAGCTAGTAACCGTTAAAAAAAAAAAAAAAATTCTTAAACTAACAAAATTCTGCTAAAGTTTTGAATCTGAAAAAAAAGGCATTAAACAACAGCCTAACCGCAAAATGAAAAAGTTTTATTTGAAAATTCGTTAAACAAAAATGTTCGGGGTTGCTCATGTCACTCATTAAAACAAAACAAAACTTACACCATTAATCCTGTTTAACAAACTTTCTGTGCATCTAACTAAAACCATTACGCACACCGTTTAACAAACTTACACCGACCTTAAACAAGAAAATTATTCACCGTTAAAGCTAACAAACGTTCTAGCTGACCGTTAAACTATAAACTTGGGCCATCCGTTAAACTTCCGCACAAGTTAAATTTATAAATACCTGATAACCGTTAAACTAGTTTATTGCCACCGTTAAATAATTAAAGTTTAAATCAACTTAAACTCCAAATTAACAAGGTTTAACTAGTCAAACTCTAATCCACGTTTAACTAACAAACTCTCGCAAAACTTAACAAATTTAGCATAAAGTTTTAAAAATCTACACAAAAAGTAACAAACTGAACAAGTTTAAATAACATGGTGAAGGGCAAACTTTAACAAAACTAAATTTTAACAATAATCAGAAATATAAAAAATTAAAAAATTTTACCATTATAAACATGAAGATTACTTTCAACATAAAATAAACTTTTTTCTGTTGTATTATGACCACAATTTGAATGATTTTGAAGTTTATTTCCATCGCAAATGAATACTTATCAACTTGCCAACCCAACAAATGATATACTGTCCTACAAAATTAATAAAATTACGACTTATCAGAAACTACCCCCTCTCCAAGCTCAAATGAACATTTAAAATAAGTAATCAGTAAAAAGTATTTGCCATAAAACAACTTGCAAAACTCAATTTTGTACACAAGTCAAGAATTTTTGCAAATACCTGAAGTTTATCAAATAATAATAAAAAAAATATTCATTACATGATACTGGAAGAAAAAAAGAAAATCAAAATATAAGCATCAGAAAACGTACAAGGGGCCAACAGAAAAATCATTTTTGCAACAATTAAACAAAATAAAACCAACGATCTACAGTGACAGCAAACGAGGTCCCAAAGCAAATAAAATTTTAAATGTTAAAGTTGGTAAAAAAAATATCCTTTGCCAATTTTAAATATAAAAAAAACTGTTCTTAAACTTTTCAACGTTCTTAAACTTTGCAAAAATCTCAAAACTCGATTTTGGCCCTTGCCACCGAAAAGTCAAATGCATTAAAACAAACCCTAAACTTAAAATGAAAACTTGAATTTTATTCTGAAAATTATTAAAAATATGTTATTGTTGCTCAAATCACTCAACTAAAAAAATTTCAAAAACTTACCCATTAATCCTGTTTAGTCATCAGGGTTAGTACATCTGAATTCAATAACCCATTGGCACGCTTATTTAACGACATTACTGACCTGATTATAAGAAATTATATTATTATTATTATTAAAAGCCCAAAATGTTCTAGCTGACTATTGGTTACTATCAACTGGCCATCTGGCAAGTTTTAAAATACTAAGACAAGTAGCAGCAGGCAAGGCTTTATAAATACTGATAAGCTTTATTACTAGTTTATTGCCACTTCAGCCTACAATAATTAAAAGTTTAATAAATCAAACTTAATATACCCTACATTAGGAGGGCTATGTTCAGTCAGTCAAGCCTCTCTAATCTGAAAGAAACTTTTTATGTCCCTATTGCAGATAAGACTAGCTCTACTGTAGCATAAAGTTAAATGAACAAAATTGTAGGACTGCATAAGATTGCTAGTAATAGGCTTCGGAACAGTCCTAAATACCATGTTGAAGGGCAATCTACAACAATTGAACAGTTATTATTATAATTAAAATTTAAAAAGTTTATAAAAAAAATAAAATACCTGTATTTCAAGATACAAAACCAGTGAAAAAACTAAAACTTTCATACAATTGTAGGGTCAAACCTTAACTACCACAGTCTAAATATCTGAGAAATATAAAACGCAAAACTGGCAACAGTATCCACTTGCCAACCCAATAAACCCTGAAGCACGCCTAAAATCCTGCAAAGTCTGTTCACAATACGACATACCTGAGAAACTGCTCAAGCTTCTTTAGACCCCAAATGAACACTGTAAACAGAAGACATGCAAGTGAAGCATGTAAGGTATTGAACTAGAACAAATTGCAAGTCAGGCTGGAGAGAATTTAGTACACTGCGCACCATGAATATACAACAAAATACCGCCTGAAGAGATGATCATACAAGAAGAAAGCAAATAAAAAAAAAAGTACTCCCCTATTCTGCAGGAGCTACGATACTAACGAGAAAACACACAACTATAAAAAATAAGAAGCACCTTACTCAGAAAACGTACAAGGGACCGTCAGAGAGGGGATCATTTATGTGGAGGACTACACATAAAACCAAACAAAATGAAACAAAGTGAAACCAACGATCGTCCAGCACAGCACGGCCGAGGTGACGAGGTCCCAAACGCAAATGAAGGATAAAGTCCAGTTGGTATCAACGAAACCTGTCTTACCAAGCTGGAGACAACAACACTGAAACAAGCTGTTCTTGAGGATAACAGCCAACGACCGCTGCAACTGCCTGTTTGTGGGACGTCGCTTTATCGTCCTTTCGCCACTGAAGAAGTTCAAGGCGATCATCAGAAAATCGACAGAAATTATTATTATTATTATTATTATTATTATTATTATTATTATTATTATTGAGAGTTGCCGGGCACCCTTCCTTTTTAGCGAACTACCCCAATTATGCATTAGTAATTAGCCCATCTGAAAAATATTATTATTATTATTATTATTATTATTATTATTATTATTATTATGCTGATGATGATGCTGTTGACGATGATGATGATTATATTATATTCTATTATTATTATTATATATTATATTATGGAGAAAAAATTTGCCATTTTACTCTTCCTTTTAGCAAACTACCTGAATTATGTATCAGTGTTTGGTCTTTATCTGGATTTATTATTATTATTATTATTATTATTATTATTATTATTATTATTATTATTATTATTATTATTATTATTATAGTTGTTGCTGTTGTTTTCAGCAGTGTTTGGGCATAAGAGTTCATGAATATTACTTTTTACTAGCGTACTTAATTTAGTATACTGTATTGTGTTCATCTTATCGTTCATCGTATATCAAAGCTGAAACAAAGGATATTATTATCATTATTATTAGTTACATTAATGTAACAAAATGGCGTCACAATGACATGGTCATAGACAAAAATAGTATAGAACACCTTTGTTAAGGTGATTCAACGGTGAGCTTATTAACTCGCACCAATCAGTGCACGGTAACTTTTTATAACCAAATTTATTATTACTAATTAAGTTCGTAATCTACTGCGGTAAAAGGTCACCTTCAGCGATTTGCCATATGGATTCAAGGCTTACAGTGATAAATATACCCCAAAATTTTAGTGAAATTGAGAAGGGAGGAGGACAAAGTGGCATTAAATAAATCATTTATATCTGCCTTAAGTAATATAATTAGCGGATAATTCGAACAGTGGTCAATGAATTTACTGAAACCAGATCATATTGTTCGATCATCGCCTGATATTCGAATCCTGTTTCGATATTATTAGGTGGAGCTATGAAAACTATTATCATGAGGATTATATATTATGTTTATATATATATATATATATATATATATATATATATATATATATATATATATATATATGATTTTTTATATATATATATATATATATATATATATATATATATATATGACATAATAGATATTAAGCCACCAGTATATCCAGTTCATACATATAGGAATAATAACATTGAAAGATGGAATTATGTTTAATAAATGTTCCTTTACCAGATCTTAAAACATTTCTTGACATCGACTCTGCTGTACATAGCCTGTCGAATGAACAGGTTTTGTACTTAGAATCGATATCAACCCATCTTCACCATGATAGCTGATTGATAAATTTGTAACCGTGGCTAATTATGAATTTGTCGAATTTATCTTATACACCGAGGTTTTTCTTATATTCACAAACATTAGGCCACAAAGGATTAAAATTTCAGTTCACTAGAACCAACTGGAGCTCTTAAAAACGGACATATATATATATGAATCGATATATATATATATATATATATATATATCATAGATATAAATTATATATATCTTACTATATATAGAATCGGACCGGGGCCAGCATGCTATATATGTACCAATATATGATATAGATACATATATATATGATATACCATATTATATATATATATATTATGATATATATAATATTTTATATATCCAGAATATATATAAATATGATATAGAATGATATATATATATATAATATATACAATAGCATATATATAAACCATATATATATATATATATATAGATATATATAAATATATATAAAGCATATATAATGTATATATATACATATATACATAAGGCTTATATACTATATAACAATAAGCTGTCACATAAATATAAGGCCTCCCACAAATATCGGGGAAGAACCTAATTCACTGTACCTCACGCAAATAGCTTACAACCAGAAGAATTATAACTGATAAGTGATTCGTAACCAGTGGTATTCGAAATGTTGCTTTATTTAGAAACAATGTTGTACTTTTGACCATGGGTGATGTACAATGACTTTTGATATCAACTCTGCTATATAGGCATAATTCCCTTTTATTTTGACGGACATCCCCAGAACAAAGCAATCTCTATCGATTCTTCGATACGAAAGCAGAAGGTTAGTCAGGTTCGATGTTCCTATAGACATGTTCTTAATGCCTCTACGTACGGGAGTTTTATTTTGCTGGTGTATTCCTTATTTTGTTTTGCCCATTGCTTTGAAGAGGTATTTTACTGGTTTGGTTGATGGCTTTTCGGCGACACAGTGAGGCAGCTGGTTGAGTTGTGTACAGATGAAATAGACTTCTTTGTCTATGTAACCGTCAGAACAGGTCCTCCGAGAAAAAAAAAAAAAAAATACGCCGATACCTCAGTCTTCATTAAAATTGCAGTGTCATGGTAGTTAGGAAATGAATGCAGGAAACAAAGAACATTGGTCTTCTATAGACGCTGAAACTGTACTTGAATGATTCCCTATTGATATATTATCAAAAAAGGCTAGTTCCTGTCCTTTTGTCATTCAGTTTTGAACGTAATGCTAGAATTGAATTAATTTTGCTGCAAATAGACATCAAAATCTTCTCAAGTATTATTCCAGAACGCGAAAATGTCATCAACGTGTCCCACCAAAACCACTTTGGGATTGTCATTAAAGTACATGCAGACATTGGCTTAAAAAGGAACAGCAGGCTGCCTGTCCCACATTCAAATTTTTGTAAACCTTTCCGTTAAAAGACGGCATGTTATTGGTTACACGGAGCTTGGTTAATTAAACTTTTTATTACTGCCCAGAGGAAATAGTCTTCGTAAGGAGTTGATTTTTTCCCTTATGAAATTCAGGATATCGTTTATAGGAACCTTTGTGAACAATGATTCCGCGTCCTGGCTTATGAGCGTTATGTCGTTCACTGTAATATTTAATTTATGGAATTTCTGAACAGAGTCATCTGCGTGTTTTATAAACTACGTAGGAAATGTGTCAGCAAAATTGCTAAGTTTCTGAAAGAGTAAAAATGAACGAAACATATTTCACAATACTGAGAGTCAGAGAATGCCTTTCTTATAGGTTATGGCGAGTCCGTAGAAATATAGTAACGAGTTGTTAACGAATCTAGGTAAAAAAAGTCACTGGTAAAAAAGTCACGAAAAGTCATGCTTGGGGCGCCGATGCTGACCGAGTAGGACTTCCACTAACTACTGAACAAGATAACCACGACGATACAAACTATATTGACCGGAGATCGTTGAAGATATGGAATCGATAGTCACAAAATTTATACTCGTTAGGCAACTATCCATGGCAAATCAACCTTTGAATTGCCTTATAACTACTGAATGTTCATTTTAAGACTGACCTTTCGCTTCTGCTCAATTAATTTTGATTATTTGAATTTTTCATTGTATATATGAAGAAGTATGTTTAGAAACATACGCAAGCTCATGTTATTATTACATTTGCATATGTATATACAACTTTGGATTTGTAATAGGTTCATAAATTCTTTAATATTTTACCACTGCATACCACTATAGCCTTCTGAATGAACATGCTCGACAAAAGCCGAGGACGAAATACTAATGAGGTTTATTCCTGGATAAAGTCCATGCATAGTGAAAGCCAACAGCTGGTGGATCCATGCCCAAGGAGATAAAAGTTAAGTATATCTTAGTTTAACCTGACCACTGAGCTGATTATCAGCTCTCCCAGGGCTGGCCTGTAGGATTAGATTTATTTTACGTGGCTAAGAACAACTGGTTTGTTTAACTTGGGACCTACAGCTAATTGTGGTTCGAACCACATTATAGCGAGAAATTAATTTCTATCATCAGAAATAAATCTAATTCTTCAAGAATCGAACGCGGTGCCAGCAGAGTGCTTTTAGCTGAGAACGGTACCCAACCCTCCCAATGAAGAATTAATTAAATTATGCCCAAGGAGATGAATACCTTTATTTATTATGAAAATAACACCCGGATTATGATCACCCAGATCGGTTTTCCTTATCCAGAATTTTTCAAAAAAGACGGAATGTAGAAAAACAATGAAAATTAGTCAACAAAAAGCAACAAGAAACCAGCATTACAAGAACTGATAGACAACACCAGAAAATAAAATGCAAAAGCAAACATGTCGGGATCTAACAATAACAAAGGCTGTATTTACAACAACCAAGCCGACGCTGAACGTCCAGACGGAAGGAGTTAGGTATTATGAGGACTCCCCACCAACTGCCTGAGGGAAAGAACACAAGGTCAAGGTCACCCCATAACAATCCCCGGCAACAAATACTTCAGAAGAAATAATACATTTATTAGACCTATAAAAACTAGAAACAAAATGTAAAACTAATGTAATAATGTAGTTTACAATGGGAATTGCATTATGTAAATATAATGTACATAATTAACCACTCCATAAGTAACTATTCATTGTAAATATAAATAACCCCAAATCCCTCATTCACATTCCCATCATATGCATACACACAAATATATTGTATATAACATATTCCTACCTTTGTAATCTGCAATATGATTATATACTAATAGTGTCCTTCTGATAAATTCACTTATACGAATTTTTTATGTCCTGTATTCATTTACACAATTGTTAATATTTTATCTCTGTTTCACTTGCTCATACTGAAAAACTTAACTTTTACACAGAAATTGCATAAACTTCCTGTTATATACCTTTTGTTTACTGCCGTATGTATGATCAACATGCAATTTTGTTTTTTCTAACTGGGGTGTGGTAGTAACATCAGTTATTAGATAGTTACCCCACGTGCAAACTACCGTTGTAACAATTCGGACATAAACAAAGAAACAATAATAACTTCAGAAGCCTAAACAGCAAATTGCTTGTAATTCAAAACTCACTATGCATTATACAAAGTTGGTGATATAATTTGCCTGTTTTCATTTTAGTTCAATACAAGATGCTGGTAAATGATGATAACTGCTCAAGTAAGAAAAAACAAAGCCTGTGTTTTTTCCAGAGCCTATACATGAATTTTTACTTAAAGTGAAACGAATTATAAATGCTATGGTTCATATTAATTTATATTTTATTTTATCCAGTTTCATTACACTTATTATCGCTTTTTCATTACATATATATATATATATATATATATATATATATATATATATATATATATATATACACATATATATGTGTGTGTGTGTGTGTGTGTGTGTGTGTGTGTGTGTGATGTGTGTCTACAAAACACATCATCCCACTGGGATAAGTGAAATTTAAAAAATGTATCCTAAAGTCCAAATTCTACAGTTGGTTTTGTTTAAAGAAACTCATTGATACATTTTTAAATTTCACTTATTCCACGTAGGACGTTGCATGACGAACCTAGCCATCAGTGCTGCCAACGCCGGCTATAACTGAACAACCGTCATCGCCCTGATGGTCACAACGTTAATTGCCTTGTCATTCATAAAAAAATAATATATTTCGACTGAAATATTTACCATCACTATAAGTAAGGAATGTTTTATCTGCTTAAGTAAAATTTATTACATTTGATTAATCAGAAAATACATATTTTGACCTTTGATGACAGAGAAAGAGAATAAGAAATGCTAAAAATTATTTATGGTCCTATTTCATCACCTCTAAAACGGTGGTAAGTGTTACCTTATTTCTGAGAACTTTTAATATACGCTAGAACAAACTTTCAGCTTTCCAGTGGTACCATTTTGGTGATAATAAAATTACACGTCATGGTCAAATTAGAAAGCATTTGTGGAAACTTCAATGCGTAAAAGCTGGGTTACCCGTCTGGATTTAGAGGGTTAAGGAATTTTCATTTGAGTTAAAAGTTAATTTTATTCTTAGTTTAACCAGAAACTACTGAACTGATTAACAGCTCTCCTAGGGCTGGAAATGAAAGATTAGACTTATTTTACGTGGCTAAAACCAACTGGTTATCTTATTTCTGAGGACCTACAGCTTATTGTAAATCGAACTACATTACAGTTTTAGTGAAATAAATTTCCATCAGTTCAAAATAAATTCATTTTTATTAACTTCATTGGCCGGTCGGAGATTCGAACTCGCGACCAACAGAGTGGTAGCTGAATACGGAACCCGCTCGCCCAACGAAGAACCTTCATTTGAGGGAAGATTACGTACTCTCAAGGATTCTCTTAACTAATTATATTTACATAACAAACACAGATCAGAAGTATGACGAAATACTGGGCAGGTAATAATAAGTGCCTGCTAAATGAATGAATCCTACACAGGATAAATATTCTCCGCCAAAGATGTCTTCATAACATGAACATCGCAGAGGGGGTAGAAGGGGTACTGCACATGGGATAGAGCTGAGTGAGTCGAGGCCTATCTGCAGTATATGCAAGACGGTTACTTGCAAGAATAATAAGACGCTTATAGGGAACTGAGGGAATGCACAGATGGTGCCAAATAACTCAGTTCAATGCTAAATGCATAATTACGTTAACACTGAATGCTCCAACACAATTACTGAAGGTGATCGCGCAATGGAAAAGAAATTAAATTCAGACAGGGAAATAAGAGGAATCGTGACTGACTAAGAAACCTTATTCCGGTACATTATCTTTGCCAAGATGATGGTGTCCTCGTTCGATAGGGCACTGGCAATGGAGGAGGGAAGGGAATTAAAATGCCACTACAAAAGTATACTGGTTCAAGCCTCGGGGTCGAACACGTGGAAAGAAGGAGGGTCAGGCAAGGTTAAGGACATCTGTCCTCGGTGGTGTTCTATGCTCTTCTCTCTCTCGATTGCCACTGCATTGTCTATTAATAACCTCAGGGATTATGCCTTCACGTCTGGGTAGATGGTGCAAAGGTCAATCTTCGTCACGTTTTCTATATAGACCACATGGCATCAGTTAACCTCATGGAGGGTTAACATGGCAGGGGTGCACCAACTTTCTCTTTTTTTGGCTCCTCCTTTGTCCGTTGTCTGGCCGCCAAGAAGGTACGAAAGGTCACCTGGAAACAAGGCCTTAGGCAGTCATTTGAACAGAGAAGGGTTAGGCTTAACCATTTTGGGGAATGAAGGAGATTTTATGAAGGGGCGAGTGGAAATTCACAGTTCTAGTAATTAAAACAATTGAAATGAATTTTATTTCTTTCTCAGTTATGTTTTGGAGGTAAAACCGGGTGAGGTGGCTTGGAAAGAGGTTCCATCCATTGCAATTAGTATTGATTTTCCTTACTGAGATACAAAACCAACAGGGAATAAAAATAAAAATGTTTCTCTTTCAAATTTGAATCCCATATTTAATTTTATTCTTCACTAGGAGAGGAAAAAATGTAGATTCTTATTCACATTCGTTATTAATTACATATTTGTATTTACAAAGAATGTTTATTTCTTATCATTAAGAAAATAATACAATGAAGGATAGCGTTTGTTTGCATAAAATTCAAATGACTGCTGAATGTTAAAATAATCAAAAATATAGAAATTGCAAATGAGATGAAAGTGAAAGTTAAAATTCCACCAGTTTTATGAACAGGAAGCACCACTTCCTGTTCATAAGGTGGTCAATAAGGACTGAGGAAAAGAGTTGTGGGCTTGGATTCAAACTCTTCCTGAATAGTTAACAATGGAAGTTTTAAGTTTCTAAATGGCTGAAGAAAGGAAGGAACTTATATGGTCAGTTCTGGTGATTTAAGAGACAGTATGGTACCAAGAGAATCACGGAGATTCAGAATGAGTCTCAACATTTTATTCCCAGTGCCATTTTATGAGATCTAATTGCGTTCTTTTAACAAGTAATAGAAATCCAATTTTTCCAGGCCAACTCATCTTCAGAACGATACCAAGGGACAAAAGTAATTGAACCAGATGCTCTCAAAAACCATTTAGCCAGCACTTCTGCCACAATTATTTTAGCATCTATGAGGATTTCTGGTCATTAAGCCACAACATGAAGACTCCTGCGTTGTTGCTAATGGAATCATTCCCATGTGGGGCCCTTCTAACATTGGGAAACTTGTCATCAATGGCATTCTGAACTATGTTTGCAAAAAGAAGCGGTGGTTAATTTACCACTTTTTCACTAAATCCGTTCCATTAAATCCATTTTGTAAAGTTGTTTTTCAAACAGTAGTTGTGGAAGGACTTTAATACTTTAATCAGCTCTTCTAGTGTTTGAAATCTAGACTGTTTTTTCTGTTGGTGCATTCTGCAGCTTATATTGCTCTGCTGTCATCCATGACTTTCTTTGTTTCCTTGTTTTTCCTTGTCAAATGAAGCCAGAGACGTTGATTTTACCTAGTTTACTAAAGGGTACTTTTTCAGATTTCAAGTTTGAATAGTACAAGCATTTATTTTAAAACAAGTATTTAGCATAATAATTCTTGAAAATAAATTTTGAAGTTATCCTCAACTCTCAATCTTTAAATTTATTCAGTACTCAGAAATCGTTACGTATCAGTTACGAAAATCAAACAAATCATCTTCCTTTTCATATTTTGGTCAGTTGGTTTCCTGTGTAGGTATTAGAGAATTATTAAGATTATCATGATCATAAGATAAGCATAGGAATATATAGCAGAGAGGAGGTTTCCACTATATTTTTTGTTTTGTGAAACCTGTGGATATATATATATATATATATATATATATATATATATATATATATATATCTATCCATATATATATATATATATATATATATATATATATATATATATATATATATTAGAAAAGGAAAATATTTATATACTCTTCCTAGCGCAGTATTACAAAATAAGGAGAAATGAAACTTTCTAGAAGGGTGATTTACGGTTATCAGTGTGTTCCATAACAAGAAAATGGGTCAAGTCAGTTTTACCATCCGTCAGTTCTCTTTTATAGTTGCTCGTTAAAATCACATTAAAATTATATTAAAAAAAAATAAAGTAAATCAAAATGTAAGGCTTGGTATATGGCTGCTAAAATGTAAATTGTCCCGTCAAACGGGTGTACTAAATGTTCAACCTGGAACAAGCCCTTGAGGGCCATTTTGTTGACTATGATATTGACTTGCACAGAAAACACGAGAGTAAGAGAGAGAATTCAGATTCTTTCACGCGTGCAACTCGTGAATTTTTGTTTCCTTTTGCATTTGTTCAGGATTCCAAACGTTAAAGGATTTCTATACTAGTAACTGAAGAGGATATATGTGATGTTACACAATCATATTCTGTAAACGTTTAGTGTTTGACAACTTGAGAAAAGGAAAGTTGATGACCAGGATTTCTTCAAACTACTTAAACAGAAATGAACTGCAACACCAGAGTAACTATATGGAAACATTTCTTGGTAGGATGTATTGTTCACTAATCTATGATGTCAGAATATTAGTGATTTTACTTCTTTTTCTCACCTTAACAAGCAAATTTATTCAGTTATGCCTCCTCCATTTTCTGTGGCAGTCTATCCATCCACATTATGGGACAAACTTATAAACAGCAGTCTGAAGATGGCAACTAAGGATGAACCAAACAACTGATGAGAAACTGGTTGAACAATGATGAAAAATTAACAGAGTGACCTGGAATACCTGTTATCTAATCCCTGGCTTGTAAAATGTCCAAATTACCTGCACGCTTTCTGATCACACATGCCTTGCCAACAAACACAACTGACAGAATAGTCTCTTTCTAATAGACTCAGAAAATGATAATGAACAAGAATGATTTCTCAACAGTGATAAAAATGATGAAAATGACAAATGATATTTCATCTCCAAAAATTTAACAACTGATAATTGTGATATTTACTTCTGAGAAAACATGACTGATTATTGCAGCGATTGATTATGGTGATGATTATGCTGATAATGAAGATGAGTTGAATCCAGTTGATCAACTGTAATTGGTTTACAAAAACTTGTTTCAGTTTTGCATCTCGCCATATGGTTACTTTGTATTACAGCTGCTGACTAAACTGACCAAGCTACCATTTGCAAGTCTCTGTTATCTCAAAATTGTTATCTAGAAACGATCTCATTTCAAAATAACACACTAGATGTATCATCAAAAGTGGAAGCTGTCCCTAAAAATCTTGCCTGCGTCCATTGAGTAACAATAGACATTTCATGTCTCTCTCTCTCTCTCTCGTTTAAAATAAGCTGACAACATACCATTGTAAAATCCTATTTCAGGTGTTCATCGAGAAATCTTTCCAAGAATACCAATAAAACACAAAAACACTTAATTGGTAATGAATTGATTATGACGACTATCAATATCAAGACCAGTAGCCGAGGCCGTTCGGCACTTTGTTTATATTTCCCAAGTAATGTTGATTTGATATTTGTGATGGCAATCATTCTCTCTACATCTAAACCCAGTTATAGATATAACCCAGAACCCATTGTTCTAGAATAGTATTTCCTTTGCTATTTCATTCAATTACTCTTTGGACCCATTCATTGTTTGTCGCAGTGGTACAAAATTCCATGCTTTGGTAATAATTATCAAATAAACCAATATCATAACAATTGATTTTGTCTGGTGCATAGCTAGATATACAAACAAAGAGATCTGAGAGAGAGTCATGACCCTCAGAGAGAGAGAGAGAGAGAGAGAGATAATCTTAAACGACTGATAGACAATCACATATTGTTTACATAAACCAACTTTGTCTGTTAATTCCCAAGGAAAAGAACTCTTATTCTTATTAATGAAATAAACCAATATCATAAGAATTAATTTTGTCTCGTGAATGGCCAGATATGTAAACAAAGAAGAGCCACAGAAGAGAGAGAGAGAGAGAGAGAGAGAGAGAGAGAGAGAGAGAGAGAGAGAGCAATAAAATATGGTCCGTTTACATAATCCAACTTTCCCGGAATGCTCAAGAAAAAAGAAAAGAAACCTCGTGTTGTTATTAATATATTTTTCAAGCATAAAAAAGAAAATAACAAAGCTGTCCCATTATCACATTTTCCTCTCCTATAATCCTATAGTTTCGCAGGTTTTAATACACACTAATTTTTTTTCCAATTTTAAGACAGACCTTTCAGTTTACTCTACTTATTCTAAAACAGAAATATTGGAAGCACAAGATTTCCACGCGTTGGTGTTATTTCTTGCAACTCTTTATGCTATCTCAATTACACATTAGAGACCTAAACTGCGATATGCAAATAAAAGTTAACATAAGGTTCTCAGCTTTGAAAATGGATGGATTGTGTTATTATAGTTATTTTCCCAATTTCATTTCATTTGAATAGGAATGTAACGTTAGAATCTTTTTGATATCTATATTAATTCACTTTAAAATTAAATTTCTAATATAAGATATGGTCTCGAGCTTGGAAAGCTAATAATATAGCATATGCTGATAATTTTTCTGTTATGTTCATATACTTTCAGTTGATTGATTAGTAGCTGATTTAAGGTTGCTTTTCAACACTGAGAAAACAATATGCTTTGTGTTGACTTCCCGTAAAAAAGAAAAAAGTATCTCTGTGAATCCTTTCATACTTGAGGATCTGTTTTAGTGTACATTTTTTATAATGCAATATTATGCACCACTGATACGAAATAAATCTTACTAGTCCTGTTAATAAAGCTTTTGCTGTCTATCTATCTATCTATCTATTTATCTATCTAACTATTTGTATGAAAATACATTTACATCAATAACTATAAGCTTTTTTCATTACAATTTGAGAAAAGACTAAATTTTGGCTTCTACAGATATGAATAAAACCCCTGATGGAAATAAATGACCGTCAGTCCTTGTTCATCTTTAGGAGAAGATTTGAAAGTAGCCACTAATGTAAAAATAAAGAAAATCTTCCCTTAAGAAGTTTCATTTTAGGCTGAAAGTTTTCATGAAAGAGAGTTCTCCTTGGCAATGTATTTCAGGGAGCTATTGCGATGAAATGCTGGGTACGTAATAATAATAATAATAATAATAATAATAATCCTTCTAATAATAATAATGCCTAATAATAATAATAATAATCATCTTTCTCTCTTGGAAAAATAACTCAAAAAACACAAGAAGTTCGGAATGTCCTTTCCAAAATAGGTAAAGAATCCTCATTAATGAAAGTATCCTCAAGTTATATATTAGAGCCAAACAGCAAATCAAGAATCAGTAAAGCAATAGCCACATTTTATCTCTCTCTGAACAAAAACAAAGTCTCAGAAAAAATCCAAAGACTTCAACAATTGTAGGATATGTTCTGCCAAACAATAAAAAAATTGTTATGAAGATAATAAGAGTAAATCAAATAGTAAATTAGTTATTTCTTTCTTGAAATAGAGTAATATTTATAAAGAGTCCTCAGGATTTACTTTTCTGAGAAAAATAATGGCATTCAAATGCAACTCCGAGGTGTCTCAAAAGAGATACCACAGATTTACCATTACAATCTTTGTTCTAAATTACATACCATGATATCAAACTCATTTGTCAAATAACATGAAATTTTGAGGCATAAAAGTTTCAAGTAAAAAAAAAAAAAACTATATAATTCACCAAAGTTTTCAAAGATTCAGTCCATAACAAAAATGAACTAGCTTTTTGAGTCTTGTTGATGAGTCTTTCTGAAAAAGCAACACTTTCTAAAACCCTCATGAAGATTATTCATGCTGAAAGATTGTCTTCATTTGACGACGTCGAATTGATAATGTTTTGAAAAAGATAAATTATTCATTACTTTGTCCGTTACCAGGGCTTATGCTGGATGGGTCAAATGTGATCCCAATGCATTGTCTGTAACTGATTACCTTGAAAAAATTATAATTGGTTGAAATTAAAAGAATTATATTGCGTTTTAATGCGCTGAAATAGAATAATTGAAATTTAAAATGAACGAGAAACGATTACAAAAAAGCAAGCGTAATTGAGGAGGGTCTGTAATAACAAACAGCAAAGGTTCATTAGCTCTCTGAAAAACACCTTAATAATTAAGACCATTTGGTAAACAGTACAACTTTAGTAGGCCTGCAAATATAATAATAGTCTCATAAATGTGTTAATCTGTTCTATTTCATGTATAATTCATCTCGTCCTGCGCTTCAAATTCTCAGATGTGGGAAAATAAAAACCTGTAAATAATTTATCTGAACTTAGCTATGTGAACATATTTCTGAATGTGCCCAGTTCATCAGTATGTTAAGAAAACTGGAATGCACAGGGAAGCCCTTTCTATGGATTCCCTGTATAAAAGGTAAACTAATTAAGTAAATAATTTATCCGGTTTAACAGAATATCTTGCAGGAAGATTCTTTTCTAGCATGATTCTGTGATTTTTTGTCAACAATAAAATCAAGCCCCAATTCTCGGTGTTGGAGAGAGAAATGCGAGATTAATGTTTGTTTTCATATCTGGCATTTGATAGATCCACATTTCCCTTATGTTCCCATATCAGTTAAGCGTTTTCTTATATATAAACACGTTTATTTAGATATGACGTATTAAATTACCTAAGTAAGAAGAGTAAACAGAAATTATGAAAAATAAATTGGCTTAACCATCATAAGAAAATGCCAGATTTAAAATAATCTTAACTCTGCAGTGACATATGACATTTCAAGAAAATATTCCACTACTGGAAAGAAATTTTCAGTCCATTTAACAATCTTTAGCCTCATGGTAAGCTCTTATCGCATTGATCAACGATATCTGGCTTAGGGATGGACAAAACTGGTGCAGAATTGCAAAATATTCGCGAACAGTGTATTTTTCTTCTCTTGCTCACGCTGCGGAAAGTCATCAGTTCAAATCTTTTGTGGAACATACACTAAGCGGATAAAAAGACAGAGCGCGTCGGAACGATGTGATGTCCCTAAGTTTGACGATCATATTTTGTGTTTATTCCGTGGGTCTTCCTTGCGCTAGCTCTAGTGATTAGGATCACAACAGTTCTTCTTTATAAATGTTGACTTAATAATTGGTCTCACAAAGGTCAGCTATCCTGACCAGTTGATTTTATTAGTCCATGTCTAGAACCTGACGATTTCTTATGTTTTATTCACTTCATGTCAAACGATTCATGAAACGCCAATAACAGATCGAGGTGATGATAAAAAGAAATAATCTTTGGCACTTTACGGATCATTTCCTACCCGTGACCTACTGAACCTGAGTATTGAATCAAGTTTTACAAAATAATTTTCAATTATTTCATATTAATGCATTTTTAATACTTACCATAGACAATAGGCAAAGCTGTCTCTCATAAATCCGCGAGACTATATGCATTATGAGTATGTCTTTAAAAGTTAACAAATGTTTATTGATTACTATGTATCTGTGAACATGCATAGTTGATGTCTTCAATCTGACTTGCAAAAATCTTTACATTTCGAAAACTTATACGCGAGAAATATAATAGAAAATGCAGAATGTTTTAGTGATAGTTAAACTACCTGATTTTCATAATTTAAGGAAAATGAAGAATTATGCTTTTAGCATTAGTGTGTGATAGCTCATTTATTCCGTGGGCATATCAAGGATAAATTGAAACGAGAACATGCTCGGAAATGACGAAGTTAGTAAGTGAATAATTCAAAGCAGTTTTCTTTTTTTCAAACCTCGCCCAGACATTGAATTCTTAAACATCTGCTTCGATACATGATATTTACATAAAAAAGAATTGTAGACTCCTTTTCCATGACAACTCATTTGACAGAAACAGCAAATGATCAAAATCAGGGCACAAAAAATTAATTTTCTATGTAATATGCTGAATCTGCATTTCTTATAAACGTATATTTTCCAAGCTTCATCGCTTAATAATAGGAAATCTAGTATTATTGAAATTGTTCAAGTACCATTTACCTCTAGCCACAATAGTTACATGAAAATGATGAGATCCTTTCATGGCAGGAAGTTGTACCTTGAATTATCATTTTGCTGCACCAAATGATGTAAAATGTACAACATAGCATTACGTTTGAAATTTTGGCCTCAGTACAAAAATTACTAAAGGGGAATACAAAGAAATTTGTTTAACAAATAAAGTTTAAGATTGTTTATGCTAATATATTCACAAAAGCTTCTTACTTAAGAAAGAATCTCCACCGTATAGTTTTCATCATTTTCATCACCCTGGAAGAGGCGCAATGCAGCAGCCCGAAAGCTGTGTACCACTTGTAAATATACACAACTTCATAAAACGCCGTTTTTCTCTTTTCAAAGTGAAGGAATATGTATTATTTTAACTTTCTGTAAAAGGAAACTATTGTGCCAGCTTTGTCTGTCCGTCTGCACTTTATACTGTCAGCACTCTTTTAACTGTCCACACTTTTTCTGTCACTTTTTTTCCTCCTCAGATCTTAAAAACTACTGAGGTCAATCTTCAGGATGCAACTTGGTATGTTGATCTTCCACCCCCCAATCATCAGACATACCAAATTGCAGCCCCCTAGTCTTATTGTTTTTTTTTTTTTATTTAACGTTAAAGTTAGCCATAATCGTGCTATAGGATATGCCACCACTTGGCGGTGGTTAAAGTTTCATGGGCCGCGGCTCATACAGCATTATACCAAGACCACCGAAAGATAGATCTATTTTCGGTGGCCTTGATTATACGCTGTAGCAGCTGTACAGAAAATTCAATTATGCCGAAGAAACTTCAGCGCATTTTTTACTTGTTTCTTATTGCAACTATTCCGATAAAACTCTCTTTTAACTAATTTTAAAATATCTTTTATTATCAATAACCCTCGTATATATAAATTAGAAAGTTTTAAAGTAAATTTGATGTCTATATTTATTAAATATATTAGGTAAAAAATGCCGGAGAAACGAGTTTTCTGTACAGCGTATAATCAATGCCACCATATATAGATCTATCTTTCGGTGGTCTCGGAATAATTCTATATTTTAGCAGCAGCCCATTAACTTTAACCACTGCCTGGTGGTGTCTATCTATATCGTTGCTAGAAGCACGGTTATGGCTAACTGTAACCTTATAAATAAAGTAAAAACTATAAGGCTATATAAAAGTTTGATGATTGGAGGGTGGAAGATCAACATGCCAATTTGCAGTCCTCTAGCTTCAGTAGTTTTTAAGACCTGAGGGCAGACAAAAAAAGTGCGGACAGAAAAAAGTGCGGACAGTATCAAGTGCAGACGGACAGACAAAGCCGTCACAACAGTTTTCTTTTACAGAAAAATAATATATATATATATATATTTCTTCATTTAAAATATAAAAATAGCCGCGTTTTATATATTTATATATATTTACATATATATACAGCTTTTATACCTATATATATATAATATCTTCGGCATAAACAATAATATAAATTTATTTGTGGAGACAAATTTCCTTGTATTATATCAATAATTTGATGCTTGGATATGGATGATCAATATGTAACGAGGACAGAATTAACACTTTTTTGAAGGTGTACGTAACGTGCTCCAACGATCTTTAATCATGGAAACGGAGGCGTATGAACGTTCGCTCAAACCTTACATCTATTTTTCTCTCTTTCTTTCTCTCTCTCTCTCTCTCTCTCTCTCTCTCTCTCTCTCTCTCTCGTATCCTCTCTCTCTCTCTCTCTCATCGTTTTCCGAAGTTCACCCACGAATCTCACTCATTCTCACCAAATCAATTAAATGGACCATTTAAAGAAACACAATAGTTTCTACAAAAATAGGTTTATTATTCAAATAACCCAACAAGAAATGAATAAAACAAAGCAAAGATTAAAATGCATAATAAATGAAATATCGAGTTAGATAACTAAACTCTGAACTGCAAAACACTTCTGATTAAAGAAGTCTCACTATGGCTAATAGCCTGAAAATATCCAAACTCACACATACTCCCCAAATCAATAATTAGTCATGTCAAAACCAGTCTACCACATGTTATTCGAAACAGTCCATGTCCTATCCACCGACATCTGTCCACAGACATCTGTCGGAAGAATTAAACATGATAGAAAACTCCCAAAAATACATGAAATGCAAAACACAATAATGGAAAGTGTAAAATGCATAGTCAAGATATGGCAAACGTAACATGACAAAATAATAATATAAAAGGTATGAATATTCATATTAAATCTCCCACACCAGTTCAAAAGTTCATAATGATTAGAAAATCATAGTAAAAATCACAAGTTCAATTTTCTCCCATAAAAACAGAGATTTCAAAGTCTACCTTATCTGCCGATTTAAGCCTGGATCCTCTCCAAAGCTACGTCTAGACAACTGCAGTTCTATCACGTTAATGAACGATCAAACTCACTTTTAGGGCAGATTTTGGCATAATCTAGATCAAATTAACGCACGTACTCACGAATATACATAACACTTCGGAAGATCACCTGACTGGCAATATTGCTGAGGAATCAAACTATTTGCTGAACACAAAGATTTTACCTCGAGTCTCTCGACCTAGTTCCATCTGACTCCATAAATTCTTTCATCACATCTTAAAGCATTGAAGCTATGAAATGCATATATGTGTCCTTTAAAATTGTAGCAGCCATCTTTTCTGAAATAGAGCTCGGCCACCACATAAGAGCGTCTCGCTCTCTTAACGGCAAACTAAAACAAAAGCATATGTATAAAACATAACAAAATAGAGCTATGCTCAATTAGCAATGTCTACTGCACTGCAGCTTTAAAGGACTGCTCTCATGACGCACTTCCAAAGTCACTGGGGTTGAGTTCTTAGAGCCTTTACATGTAATCTTACAAACACGAATAAGCTTTACTACCCCACAACAAGAATTATCAGTAAAATAGCTATTAAGACAATTAAAATTGTCGGCATAATATATTCCTGATACTGGAACATCACGGAATCGTCAATGTCTTCCAACGGTGGAACCGTCATTGGCACCTTGGTTGTAGGTACCTCCACTGCAAATGCTCGTTATGCGTATGACGCATAATTATCTTCTCGGAACTGTTGAATACAGCACGGCTAAGTACGAGAAATTCCGTAGACAGGATTCTGCAGGATGAATCGAGCTGCTCGGACCCTCGATGAACGAATGTCGTCGACTTGTTGCTCTGGCACATCATTGTAACTGCATACTCCTTGCAAAAACACAGCAGGAAGAGTACTGGTGGACTCAATGTGGTAATCTCGCAGGAACTGTCTAAAGTCACATTCTGTCGGAGTCTATGAACTAATGATAACTCACAACCACCCACAGACACAACTCGCAACTGGAAAATACTACTGTCACACACACACTTCTCTCTAACTAAAGCACAACCTGTCTCATAATCAACTCCCGAACCTTGATATTGATCTCCCAAAATGAACATGGTCTCTACTCTATCCCATGTCACTACTGAGTCTCCCAAAAGCACTCGAAAAAGGTCTAATAACAAAAAGGTTTCATGTTACTGAACCAAACCAAAACTACTAATGCAAAAATCAAACACTCACAATGTGAACTAATTCCAAGTTTGTATCTCAGAATAATCACAGTCAACTCACTATTAAGCACACAACAACTCTACGGAACTCACTCACAAAAAAAAATTCTATCCAAACAGAAAAAAAAATACTCGAGAATCTTATCCGAACACTAAAAGGTATCATATCTCGTAAAAGACATGAAAGTTCTACTCTGGTTAGCAAATATTTCGCAACACCTGACTAACTCTCAACAAAATAGCAATTGACGTAATGGCAATCGCTCCCACGATCTTAACAACTATAACTACTCACAATACAGCTCCCTTTATTTAAAAAAAAAAGAAACTGGAAAAAAAATCCAAATACTCAAATACGATCTCCCAACTCGAAAAAAAAGATCAGACTTGTTCGGTCCGATATACCAAGTACCTCCCCCAAAAAAAAAACAATCTAAACAACACCCATATTGCGTCAGATGATAAAATACATCATAACACAACAACACACTAACACACGAGTCAAATCTCGTATGAAATTAGCCCATGTCTCAATTCCTAAAATCATCCGAAAACAAATGATTAAGAACTTCAACATCCAAAATGAACAAGAGACAACAAAAAAATCAAAATATAAAATATCCTCTAATATATACAAATGTTCCATTACATCCCAACTTTCTTCAACTTCGAAATATGGGTCAATTTCGTCACTCCAGTATTTACATCTTTAACTACAAATCTATTCCCTCTTTTGATCTCTACAATCTCAAAAGGTCCGTGGAACTTCGGACTTAATTTATAATTCAGATCATTCCGAACATTCACTTTAACAAACACTCTATCACCCATCGAAAAAGCTACTCCCCTCGATTTCGCGTTACTTTTCTCTACCATTTCACGCGAACTAAGTTCAAGTTCTTTACTGATACGTGCAAATCTTTCTCTCGCTGTATTTATCAATGAAGTGACCGTAACATCACCCTGAACACACTCTGGTAACAAATCAAAAGGTCCTTTCAACTTGTATCCATACAAAGCTTCTGCTGGAGATATCTTAATTGTGTCATTCATCATAGTATTGATACTATATCGCACTTCATCCAAAGATCTGTCCCAATGTGTATCGGAACCTCCCACCGTCATGCGCAAAGCTTCGATTACTTTCCGATTCGCCCTCTCACACAACCCATTTGCTTCAGGTCTATACGGGATTATAGATACTTTCTTTATCCCCAACAAATTAGCAAGACCGTCTAAAGTCTTATTAATAAACTCCCTACCATTGTCTGTGATCAGACATTCTGGAACACCATATCGACAAATTATCCCCTTAAAGAACGCTATAGCAACTTCCTCAGCTGATTTGTATTTCAGTGGGAAAATCTCGACAAAGCGAGTCAACTCATCAACAACTACTAATAAATGTCTATAACCATAAGCGGACTCTGAGAAGTTACCCAGAATATCCATATGCACTCTCTGAAACGGCCTATGTGGTATGGGATATGAACCCAAACGACACGACACTGTCGTCGCTGGCTTATTCGCATTGCAAATAGCACACTTCTTCACAAAGGCTTCTACTGCGGAAAACATATTTTTCCAAAAGAACTTTGACCTGACGTTTTCATACGTCTTGTCTACACCCAAATGAGGAGAACCAAATTTACAATGTACAATGTCTAGAACTTGTGGTACTAGACTCTCTGGCACGATGATTTGTGTAATCTCACCCATGCTTCGAGTACTTCGCAAGTTATACTTAACTTTCCTCACCAATAAATTATTCTCCAACTCTAGACCAGAAAAAGGCAACTTATACCCTTTCTTCGGTGAAACTCCCTTAAGAAATGCCTTAGCATCTGACAACAATTTATCTTCATCTTGCTTTTGTTCCAGCAAGCCTATGTCCCAAGTGACATTTTCACCCGTAATATAACACACTGCGTTACTCTCACTATCACGAATAACAATCTCTCCCGAGACTGCCGACTCACTATTTCTCCCCGAAGTATGCACTGTAGGAACGTGTATGTCCTCTACATGCGATCTCTCAGAACTACTAATATCAGAGACATTAGACACCAAATATTTACTCTCTTCTCCCACACAGGATTCGGTGTGTATTTCCTCATCCTCGACCGGAAAATATCTGCTCAATGCATCTGCAACTACATTATGCTTACCTTCAATGTATTTGAGGTTTGCATCAAAATCTCTCAATGTTAGGAACCAACGTGCTCTCTTGGGCGACAAATTTGGCTTATTAAAAAGCTCTAACAACGGTTGATGATCTGTAAAAATCTCAACTTTATTTCCCAACAACAACATCTTAAAATGAACAAGGCTAGAGACGACTGCGAAAGCCTCCTTGTCCACAACTGACATCAGCCTTTCGTTACTACCACGTGTTTTGAACTTTCTGCTATAAAAAGCAATTGGGTGTAATTTCCCCTCAAATTTCTGCATCAAACACGCACCTATACCTTCCTGACTCGCGTCAGTCACTAAGGTGAACGGTTGACTAAAATCTGGAAACTTCAAAACTGGTGGGTTCACCAAAGCGTTCTTAAGCTTCTCAAAAGCTAATTGTTGACTATCACCCCAAACAAACTTAACGTCTTCTCGTAACAAATCTGTCAATGGAGACGCTATTGTAGAAAAATTCCGCACAAAACGGCGAAAGAAACCCGACATACCTAGGAACGAACGAATCTGTTTCCTGGTTTTGGGAACTGGAAAATTCACAATGGCTTTAACTTTCTCATCATTCACTCTAACTCCTCTTTAGAGATAACATGTCCTAAATAGACAATTTTTCTCTTCAGAAACTCACATTTGGCCAATTTGACCTTTAACCCAGCGAACCGTAATCGCTTGAGGACTTCTTTTAACACCTTTAGATGTTCTTCAATTGTATCTGTGCATATGAGAATGTCATCCATGTACACAAACACCGACTTTCCTAACAAGCCATGAAGTACTGTGTTAACCAGTCTAGTAAATGTTATTGGGGACCCTTGTAATCCAAAAGGCATCCTATTAAACTCGTAATGTCCCTTTGGTACCGAAAATGCTGTATATTTACGGCTACTCTCACAAAGGGGAACTTGTAAAAACCCTTGCATAAGATCTATAGATGAATATATATTCTTGCCACCGATCTCAACAAACAAATCAGGCAAACAAGCTACCGGATATCTATCTGGGCATGTTTTTCATTCAATTTACGAAAATCTACACAAACTCTGATACTACCGTCTTTCTTAGGAACTGCAAGCAAAGGAAAATTAAACGGAGAATTGGACGGTCTGATAATGCCTTCCGACTCCACTTCTGAACTTCTTTTTCTACTTCTTCCCTGATCTTAAAAGGAATTCGATATGCTGGAATATATATGGGATTTGTACCCTTTTCTAGGCGGATTGAATGTTCTAAAACATCTGTAACTCCTAATTTATCTCCCTTCAAAGCAATGATATCTAGATATTCTTTCAACACTTTCTCTACTTTATCTGAATATTCAGGATAATCAACTTTAGCCAAGTGTTCATGTAGAACCTGACTTCGGAACTGTTGCTCCTCGTTAGGAAACATATTCCCGTCTCCACAAAAACTCACTAATTTATGCTCTTCATTAAACTCTTCAAAATCAATTACATAAGTACCCTTGTGATATTTTTTTCACTGAGTCTTGATAGCTAACTAATTCTACTGAAGTCACGCCTGCGACTGAAATTTCATTCACTGACACCGTACTCATAACGTCTTTGAATTTCTCGGTTCCCTCAACAACGCACACTTGAGAAGGAAACTTTTTCTCTTTCAGCGACACTTTAACTAATGTAGGAACTCGCGGTTGCAATTCAACATCTTCCAACAAAAATCCTTTGAAAGATCTCTGCGGAATATCTTCACTCTCTAATGAATGTGTTACACATGTCTCAGACTGTGTCTTAAGTTTCTCACAAGTTTTTTTCCTGTGTATATATGGAACAAAACAACCCGACTCACCTATTGTAATCCCCTGAACTCCCGTAAGAATGTTGATGTTATGTCGCATACAAGAAGGGTGTCCTAGCAAAACCATTTCACCTAAGGCTAATCCTTCTATGACCAAAAATGGTTCTACTATTGTCTTTCCACCGATACAAAGCGTAAGAAATGACGAACCTAAAATATTCAGTTTCCTCGCTTGTACATCACACACTGTCTCACTAGAAGGGACTAATTTGCACTCTGGAAACCTCGAGTGAAAAAGGTCAGCATTTACTAAGTTAACTGAGCTACCAGAATCAATGAAAATAAAAATTTCCTTGCCATTAGAGAATCCACGTACAATCGGCCTAGGTTCTAGTGACTCTACGACCTGATTAGTCATTATCCTGTGTCTGTTTTCGAACTTATCTTGTGAAAATTCTGCTGTTCCTTTGTGTATCTAGAACTTGCATCATGTGGAATTCTCCTGTCATATCTAGAAAAACCTCCCCGGGACTTCCCTGAATAATCTCTATTCTTCGTGGCTGGGCAAAATCTCCATCCATGATCTGAAGATTTGCAAACTGAACAATATCTCACTCTGCAATTTGATTTACTATGGCCTATTTTATCACAATTAAAACAACGTATCGTTGTGACTGATCTCTCTGGAATTTTCTTCGATTCTACTCGTGCACATGTCTTCGCTGTTGCATCATTTCCCGAATGCGAGCGACTATCATTATTCTGTGGTTTGGAAACCGCAGCTGACATCTTTTGCACCTCCCTGTACAAAACTACTGTCCAGTGTCGGGCATTTTGCTAGATTTTTGTTAATCTGTGCAAACAAAAGGATTCGTCTGTATCCTGATCAATACTTTTATCAAAACTATCTACAATTACATCTGGGACTGACGTTAAAAGGCAAGCAAAGTGTAACAATCTTTCAAAATTATCTAAGGAGATATTATTCCCAGTTACCCATGGAGAGCCTGTTATAGATTTCTTTAACTCAACTACTGCATCAAATAAATTCGCACTGTATGTGACTAGTGAATCATTGCCCTTCTTTATTTTGAGAAACTCTCGCAAATTCGAACTGCGCATTCACGTTGAACTCCGCCATAAGTAGCTCGTAGAAATTTCTGCAGTTCATTCCAAGTTTTACACCTTCTGAACCCGAAACTGCGTGCTCGTTTCCCAATATCTCCTTTATCTAAATCCAGAAATGATTTAGCCTCTGTTAAAGCTTCAGCGCCATTCGTAATTTTCTTGGAATTCAGATAATTGTTCACTGACTCAATGAAAGTTTCTATATTTTGGGTTGGCTTTCCGTCAACTAGCCCTTTAAAATTTGTAATTCCCGCGCTAATGTTCGTCACTTTATGCACCACAATTGATTGGGATGTGCTTGCTGCATCGTCCGGCATTTTGTGAGTAATCACACGCCCTGAGCGTAACAACATAAAAAAGAAACCAAAAAGAACACTAGAGAAAGGCACAAGTTACCCCCTCTAAAAGAAGAACAGAAAACGGCGTTCTGCGCAACTTACGAGAATGGGGTACTTACCAATTTTGAAACAGAAAACGAAGTACCTATCTCTCAACTTGCTAACCTGTGACGTCACCTACTCGACGACGAAGCAAAAAAGACACCCAGCGCGTTTCTAGTTGAATCATCACTTTGCGTAATTAACTCACAATCGCCACTATTCACACTTATTTGGGTATTTTGTTAACCCCAAAATTGCTCTAGAGATCAACCAGATCTATTTCACAACTCCCCACTCCCAGTACTCGAATAGAAACGGAAAAAAAAAGAAAGGTTCCCGCATTTCACACGTAATCACGACCTACTCAGTCATTCAACACTGACCCGTCGCCTTAGCTCTTAGGTGAAGTCGCCTATGCCTTGGGCATCAACGTTACCAATTAGTCTATTAGCAATCTCCCTCTTTCGCCATCACTAAAGACGTTAAAATCATGCTGCCACCAATTTTTCTGTAACTTGAGGACAGAATTAACACCCTTTTGAAGGTGTATGCGTAACGTGCTCCAACGATCTTTAATCATGAAACGGAGGCGTATGAACGTTCGCTCACGGCAACACTTACATCTATTTTTTCTCTCTCTTCTCTCTCTCTCTCTCTCTCTCTCTCTCTCTCTCTCTCTCACCGTGTATCACCTCTCTCTCTCTCTCTCATCCTCGAAGTTCACCCACCCGAATCTCACTCATTCTCACCAAATCAATTAAATGGACCATTTAAAGAAACGCAATAGTTTCTACAAAAATAGGTTTATTATTCAAATAACCCAACAAGAAATGAACAAAACAAAGCAAAGATTAAAATGCATAATAAATGAAATATCGAGTTAGATAACTAAACTCTGAACTGCAAAACACTTCTGATTAAAGAAGTCTCACTATGGCTAATAGCCTGAAAATATCCAAACTCACACATACTCCCCAAATCAATAATTAGTCATGTCAAAACCAGTCTACCACATGTTATTCGAAACAGTCCACACTATCCACCGACATCTGTCCACAGACATCTGTCGGAAGAATCAAACATGATAGAAAACTCCCAAAAATACATGAAATGCAAAACACAATAATGGAAAGTGTAAAATGCATAGTCAAGATATGGCAAACGTAACATGACAAAATAATAATATGAAAGAGGTATAAATATTCATATTAAATCTCCCACACCAGTTCAAAAGTTCATAATGATTAGAAAATCATAGTAAAAATCACAAGTTCAATTTTCTCCCATAAAAACAGAGATTTCAAAGTCTACCTTATCTGCCGATTTAAGCCTGGATCCTCTCCAAAGCTACGTCTAGACAACTGCAGTTCTATCACGTTAATGAACGATCAAACTCACTTTTAGGGCAGATTTTGGCACAATCTAGATCAAATTAACGCACGTACTCACGAATATACATAACACTTCGGAAGATCACCTGACCGGCAATATTGCTGAGGAATCAAACTATTTGCTGAACACAAAGATTTTACCTCGAGTCTCTCGACCTAGTTCCATCTGACTCCATAAATTCTTTCATCACATCTTAAAGCATTGAAGCTATGAAATGCATATATGTGTCCTTTAAAATTGTAGCGGCCATCTTTTCTGAAATAAATATATCAATTTGCAGACATCTAGCCTCAGTAGTGTTTGATATCAGAGGGCGGACAGAAAAAAGTGTGGACGGACAGACAAAGCCGGCACAATAATTTTCTTTTAAAGAAACCTAAAAAATAAATATTGTTCATTAAAGTTTAAATTGAGAAAATTATTGTAATCTCGGCAAACATACTCTATTTTACTTATTCCGGATCGTTCAACTTCCTCTTTTACCTCTTTATACGCCTGTTCGCATCCTTGGGACAAACAGGAATATAATGTTTAAGATTAGAAGCGCAACATTACCTTAAAAGGCCAAGACGTAACGTGTAATTATATTTCGTGAATATTACGTACCAGGGCGTTTCCAAGAATTCCTTATGGAGAGTGATGACCTTTTCCTGAACAGACTTGTGTTGGTTGTATTTTATTACTTCTTCGGTAGAGATTCGTCGTGTTCGCTCCATTCATAGGACTGAAACAGCTGGACTGAGTTACTATAATGTAAGGAATTAGCGCAAGGTTTATATGGGACAAGAGTGAGAGCGCAAGGGAGGAAAGGAGCAGGTGGAGGAGCAGGGGGTGTGTTTAGGTTTAGCAGGGGGAGTGTTTAGGTTTAATAGTGTTTAAGATTAGAAGAGGGTGTGTTTAGGTTCAGTGGGATGTTTAGGTTTAGTGGGGATGTGCTTAGGTTTAGCAGGGTGTGCTTAGGTTTAGTGGGGATGTGTTCAGGTTTAGCAGGGGTGGGTGTGTGTTTAGGTTTAGTTGGAGTTGTGTTTAGGTTTATTGGGGGATGTGTTTAGGTTCAGCAGGGAGGTTGTTTAGGTTTAGAGGGGTGTGTGTTAAGGCCTATTGGAAATGTGTTTAGCTTTAGCAGGGTGTATGTTTAGGTTTAGCAAGGGTATGTTTAGGTTTAGTAGGGGCTGTCTGGGTTTAGAGGGGATGTACTTAGGTTTAGCAGGGTGTGTGTTTGGGTTTACTGAGGGTGTGTGCTTAGTTTTAGTGGGGATGTGTTTAGGGTTAGCAGAGTGAGAGTTGAGGTTTAGTAGGGGGTGTGTTTAGGATTAGTAGAGGGTGCATTTAGGTTTAGTGGGGAAGTGTTTATGTTTAGCAGGGGGTTATGTTTAGATTTGGTTTGGGTTCTGTTTAGGTTTAATGGAGATGTGTTTAGGTTTAACAGGGTATGTTTAGGTTTAGATGGTAGTGTGATTAGGTTCAGTGGGAATATGTTTAGGTTTAATGCTGGTATGTTTAGTGGGAAGTGTGCTTAGGATTAGCAGGATATGTGTTTAGATTTAATGGGGGTGTGTATTTAGGCTTACAGGGGATGTGTTTAGGTTTATGAGGGGGTGCTTATATTTAGCAGGGGGTGTGTTTAAGTTTAATGTGGGTGTGTGTTTAGGTTTAGTGGGGGTGTGTGTTCAGGTTTAGTGAGTACTATATATGTTTAGGTTTAGCAGGGGTTTGTTCATGTTTAGTCCAGGTGTTTAGGTTTAGTTGGGATATGCTTAGGTTTAGCAGGGGGTGTGTTTAGTTTTAGTGGCAGTGTGTTTAGTGTTAGTTGGGATGTGTTTGGTGGTATGTTTAGGTTTAGTAGGGCCTGTGTATAGGCTTAGTGGGTGTTTGCTTAGGTTTAGTGCTATTGTGTTTAGGTTTAGCATGGGTGAGTTTAGGTTTAGTTGGGGTGTGTGTTAGGGTTTAGTGGGGATGTGTTGAGGTTTAGCAGGGGTTGTGTTTAGGTTTATCAGGGGTGTGCTTAGGGTTAGTGGAGGTATGTTTAGGTTTAGGGGAATGTGTACAGGTTTAACAGTAGGTGTGGTTAGGTTTAGTAGGGGTGTGTGTTTAGGTTTAGTGGGGATATGTTTAGGATTAGCAAGGGGTGTGTTTAGATTTAGCAGGTTATGTGTTTAGGTTTATAGGGGGTGCTTTTAGGTTTAGCAGGGGTGTGTTTTGGTTTAGTACAGGTGTGTTTAGTTTTAGTGGGGATGTGTTTAGGTTTAGCAGGAGTGTTTAGGTTTAGTAGGGTATGTTTATGCTTAGCAGGAGTGTTTAGGTTTAGTAGGGGTATGTTTATGTTTAGCAGGAGGTGTGTTTAGGTTTAGTGGTGGTTTGTGTTTAGGTTAGTGGGGATGTGTTTAGGTTTAGCAGGGGGTGTGTTTAGGTTTAGAAGGGTGTGCGATTAGGTTTAGTTGCAGCATTTTTAGGTTTAGTGTTAGTATGTTTAGGTTTGTTGGGGTGTGCTTAGGTTTAGAGGGGGTGTTCCAGTTAGTGGGGTGTGTGTTTAGGTTTAGTGGGTGTGTGTGTTTAGGTTTAGTGGGGATATGTTTAGGTTTAGTAGGGGGTGTGTTTAGATTTAGCAGGGGGTGTATGTTTAGGTTTTGTGGTTATGTGTTTAGATTTAGTAGGGGTGTGTTTAGGTTTAGTATGCATTTTTTTTAGTTTAGTAGGGGATGTTTAGGTTCAGAGGGGATGTGTTCAGGTTTAGCAGGGGGTATGTTTAGGTTTAATAGGAGGTGTGTTTAGGTTTATCAGGGGCATGTTTAGGATTAGTGGAGGGTGTGTTTAGGCTTAATGGCTACGTGTTTAGGTATAGCAGGGGTGAGTTTAGGTTTAGTGAGTGTGTGTGTTTAGATTTAATGGGGATGTGTTTAGGTTTAGCAGAGAGTGCATTTAGGTTTAGAAGGAGGTGTGTTTAGGTTTAGTGGGTGTGTGTTTACATTTAGTGTGGGTGTGCTTAGTTTTAGTGGGGTTATTTCAGTTAAGTGGGGTGTGTTTGTGTTTAGTGAGGGTAAATGGGAAGTTACCACAGTAATATATGGATAAAAGGGACAGTCAGGAAAGTAATACCTGGATAAATGGGACACCCACCACAGTAATACCTAGATAAATGGGACATTCACCACAGTAATACCCTGGATAAAAGGAACAGTCACCTTAGTAATACCTTGGGGACAGTCACCATAATAATGTCTGGATAAAATGGACAGTCACCACAGTAATACCTGGATAAAAAGAACAGGCAGCACAGTAATACCTGGATAAATGGGACAGTCACCATAGTAATATATGGATAAAAGGGACAGTCAGTACAGTAATACCTGGAGAAAAGTGACAGTCACCACAGTAACACCTGGCTAAATGGGACAATCAAAATAGTAATACCTAGATAAAAGGGACAGCCACTACAGTTCAATACCTGGGTAAATGGGGCATTCACCACAGTAATATCTGGATAAGTGGGACAGTTAGCAAAGTAACATTTGGAGAAAAGGGACTGTTAGTACAGTAATTCCTGGATACAAGAGACAGTCACCACAGTAATACCTGGATAAATGGGACAGTCAGTTCAGTAATTCCTGGATAAAAGGGACAGTCAGCACAGGGAGGTGCAAGAAAGTTTTTCTGAGTTCTTCAGAGTTTTCCCAGGCAGTGGCGGTTTGGTCAGCTAGTATATATATCTATTCACAAACCTTAAACTAAAATGTTGTATAACATCACATTCTCACAAGTGGAATAAACACCGAAAGGAATTTGAGTGATAAGCGAATGGTTGGGGAACAACGACTCTTTAGTGACGCTACAATTCGGTGACTGGTGACTGATTGCTTAACACTTGGAAATTCTCTTGCCTTGTATAAAATTTTCTCGTAGCAGTAGTCTCATAATACCTCCCATCATGATGGTGTCAAGGGTTCGAAGTTTCTTCTTTTACTCACAAATTCTTCAAATGAAATACTATTTTCCGTGTTCTAGATTTTACCAGAGAAGAAGGGTAGATCCTCCATTTCCAATAAAGTTTTGGTTTTCACTGATCTTGAAGTAACTTGTTATCGCAACATTCGCGAAGAACACCGTATGTTTCTTTGGTTGTTTGAGCTTGCAATGGGGAGCCTGCATGTTATGCGATGACATATTCATAGACGGAAAAGAATGTAAAAAAAAAAAAAAAAAAAAACTACAAGTGGCGGGTAGCATCTATCCAATTACGTGAATAACTTCTATGAGCATATGAAGCTTGAATGCAAAATACCACGTGAAAACAATCGTGTGGTTTGAGCGGTTTATTGAACATTTTCAAGAGACTGGTACATAATAGAAGGACTTTTTGTGATACATGGATGCATCACCAAAGCACAGAACGTATAATGATATAAACAATTTAAAAGGTCCTTGCAATATGAAAGGAATAAGAGAGGCTTTTTCGACAGTGATTTTCCTATTCGTAAATCAATTTTTCGAAAGACATTTGACCTGGATTATTTCTTGCTAGAAGATAACAAGTATATCGTTTTACTTTTATTTGTACCAATATGAAAATACTATTTAAAACCTTCAAATACTACATTCTAGTTTTAAAAGAAATGGATAGTGTTTAAGTATTCCCTAGCATATATTTTTACTCTTTACAAAACTCTTCTAATACGTGGTTAGGATAGACTAGAATAGCTCATTTATGTAGGATTTCCCAGTTGATTGCATGATTGTTAGCTCTAACATAAAGAAAAACTGCTCTTGTATACCTTTTCATGACTTGTGTATTTTTTGTCCTTCAATTCTCTTGTCTAAATCCACATATTACACCGTTCATCCTTCTCATGCCTGCACTTTTGCTTCATGGTTATTTAAGTTCTGTTCCAGTGCCAGCTATCCAGTGCTTTCTAGGTCTCTCCTATTTCCTACCAACACTTCATAGTTACAAAAACGTTTTGCCATACTATCCTCCTCTCTTCCATTCCGTACACACAACCAAACCACCACAAAATAGTGATTCCTCCATTCAACTGACATAATCATTTGACTGCTTATTCTCACCCTTTAAAAATTTCTTGCTCAATTTTTTCTCTTCTATTTCAGTTCTCCATGCACGCTTCAGTTCTGTAAAGGAGACTTGGTTAATCACTCCCTTTATGTTTTCTAATTTTAGCTTATGTAGAGACTCCCTTTCTCTCTTTTGCAAATCAAATGTATGTTTCTCCTCCTCACAACCTCCCGGCATCTGTGAAACCAATTCTCTTTTTCCTTGGAAGTTTTTGAATATTGCAGTCCAACTGGAATAAAAATAGTCAATTGAATCAATAAAATGCGTAACAGCAGAAAAATTTTGAGATGAACTCTAAAAGACATTTGTTTTCGGTAAAATGATAAATTTTACTAAATAAAATTCGACTGCCTCCCAGTATCAGGTATTTTTTTTTTCTAAAATACCTGATTGAATGATCCAATTCTTCATCAACATTTACATTCACTGCTCCATCTTCTTAGTCCCCAATTATCTTTTGATTTTACCGGAATTCTCTGTAAAACCAACTCTTTTTCCTGAGAAGGTTTTAAATATTGCAACTCACCTAGAATAGAAAAATAGTCACTTGAGTAAATAAAAACGTAATATCAGAAAAAAATTGAGATGAACTATAAGACTTTTTTATTTTTAAGAAAATTCTACTTGAAATAAAACATCATTGTTCATCTAATGCTTGAGAAAGAAATTGTAAATTTTACTAAATGAAATGTGACAAAGCTTAGATCCGGTTCTCGATTATAAAACCTTTGCGATTGTCTTATAAGTTTAAATAAAACATAAATAATCATATGACCTTCATATTATATCTCCCTGCGTTTTCCTTCCATATTTCTTAATCCATATCCTTTACTTTCTTTTTTACCTCTGACCTTCTACGAATGAGCAAAACCGGAAAGACTGAGCATTTTTATCTACCTTTCTAAGGGAAGAATGTTTGGAAGATGCTATTTCTCTCTGTCTGTCTGTCTGTCTGTCTCTCTCTCTCTCTCTCTCTCTCTCTCTCTCTCTCTCTCTCTCTCTCTCTCTACTTGGTAGCATTATAAAATCATGAAACTAATAAAGCTTTCCTCTGTTTTCTAGAGCTAGATTATCTTTATTTTTTTCCATTCAATAATTGAGATAGGAAGATGCAAGATTTTTGTTTAAATCTTGAAACACTGTTTTTTTATTACCTTTCCTTGGTACATCTCTTAAATTACCAAACAGAGAGAGAGAGAGAGAGAGAGAGAGAGAGAGAGAGAGAGAGAGAGAGAGAGAGAGAGAGAGTATAGGCAATGCAACCGCGGAAATAGTCCCTTCCTAACTTTCCTCTTCAATTATACCAGTTGGTGAAGTTTTAGGTTCTTCCAAGTTAAGTGAAGACGATGATTTCCCAAGACTTACATCGCTGAGGTTTCTTCCTCCAGAAGTAAAAGAAAATCGTGTTTTTCTGTGATGGGTGTTATTGGCACACATTCATTAACAATTTCCGTTCTTAAACATTAACCGCTTCTTCTTTTATTTTCTAATCAATAGTTATAATTATAATTTAAAAAAAAAACACCATTCCTCATTTCATCTTTTAAAGTTTAATACTGCGTATATTTATGTGCAAATTTATTCCTTTATAATGTTATTTGCATTTGATGGCTGCCATTCTTTTCATCATATCTATATTTATATTTTTTCGGGGATTATTGTATGTTAATTAATACAACGCTTGTATACTTCCTTAAATATTTAATTGCCGTCACTGGATATTTAATAATCCATTACAATAGTTTTTACTGTGGTTGCTGTTATAATTACCAGCTTTTGTTTACAGAGGAACCCAAGAACAATAAACATCATAAAGTAATGGAGAGTTTTGTATCAAGACAATGTCTTCTTTTATTGCCTGAAATTTATTTCAAAATGTGGGAAAAGTAAAGTTGAAAAAAAGTTTTTTTAAGCTTTAAGCAACTGAAACATATAAACCTCTTTCCATATGCATTAATAAGATTATTAATATATTCATTTCTCATTACTTTACAAAACCAGTAATCTCTGCTGAGAAGGTTTTCGTTAGTTTCTTTTAGCAGATGTAAGATGAAGGGAGTTCGAGCAGAAAATCAAGAATTTGACTTACCCAAATGAGGATTAACCTAACCTAACCTAACCTAACCAACCTAACCTAAAAGGAAGACATTCCCCATAACTCTTGCTATTTAATGATATCCAAATTAACTAGCAGCAGCTTAAACAAGTAAAAAATGTGTCGATGTTTCTTCGGCGCAATCGAGTTTTCATTACAGTGTATAATCAAGGCCACCGAAAATAGATCTATCTTTCGGTGGTCTCGGTGTAATGCTGTATAAACCGCGGCCTATGAAACTTTAACCACGGCCAGGTGGTGACCTGTCCTATATCGTTGCCAGGCGCACGATTATGGTAAACTTTAACCTTAAATAAAATAAAAACTACTTAGGCTAGAAGGTTGCAATTTGGTATGTTTGGTGATTGGAGGGTGGATGATCAGCATACCAATTCGCAGCTCTCTAGCCTCAGTAGTTTTTAAGATCTGAGGGCGGAGAGAAAAAAGTGCGAACAGAAAAATTGTGAATGGGCAGTCAAAGCCATCTCAATAGTTTTCTTTTACAGAAAACTGAAAATGTGAAGGCAGTCATCAGTCATTCGTGGAACCTTGTACTCAGGTATGTTCACATCGAATATAATAAATTATGGAATCTATCTAATGTAATATTTTTACTTATTCTATGAGTTTCATTTATTTAAAAAGTTCCTTTTTTTTGGTGCATGACAATAGAAATTTACTTCAGGGAATCTGGTACAGACCATTTTTATCACTGTGGTATAAAAAAAAAAAAACTTTGGCTTCTTTCAATACTTCTATGTAAAATTAAAGCACGTGTCTGATAATTAAAGCTTGTAGATTCATAATTCTCTTTTTAAAAAACTTATTTATCCGGACAACTCTTTCAATTTTTTTCTCTAACCGGGCTTCTATAACACTTATTTCTCATCCCTCTAAATATCTCAGCTGAGGTCTTCTTCCACTTTTATAGATTTAAATAGACGGTGGCCGGTAATAAAGTCACAGGGGAAAAAGTAAGAGAAAAGTCACAATTTTGGCGAGGAAAAAAGTCACATTAATTTACGGTGGCCGGTAATAAAGTCATAGAGAAAAATTCACAATATTTCTTGGGGGTCATTATCTTCATGATATTTACAGTCTTTTGTTTATGATTTTACGGTAATCCCCAACGGCCTTTTACTAGACATGCCGCAAAGGTGAATGCATACCGGATTAAAGCCCTTGGGGGTCACTATCTAGGAAAGATTAATGTGACTTTTTTCTGTAGCTTTTTTTTCTGTGACTTTTTTCACCTGGATTCAATAGAAGCCTACAGCTCTTCTCTCACACAAACGATATATTGCCAAACAACTACATGTGTCAGGAAAGGCTTCTGCCTCCGCGTTGATGAAACACGTAATTTGTAAACTTGTAGGAGGGGAACTCTGTACGAGTTGTGCAACTCATTCTGTTTGATTGATTGTTAATGCAAAGTTGATGATGTTAGAGCTGGGGTTATTGAAAGACGAAATATTGTTCACTTTCATGATATTGTTAATGGAATCTAAAATGATATTAGAATTTTCTTGAATTTGCCAAAGGGTTCGCACAAAAATACTCCGCACTGATATTTAATTATGGTTAAAAACAGTATGATTTAAATCAGTCATTCTTTTTGTGCAAGTGATACTGCCATATCTCAGATCTTTGTGGATATCGACGTAATCCGTGCTTTTCATCTGCTGTACAAAATTGTGTGCAAAAGGAAAATGATAAGACTAACATTTCAGACCATCTTAGGAAGACACCGTGCTTATTTCTATACGACTGTTTCAAAAAATGAACTTCCTTTCTCACCTTAGCTGCCACTTGATTTCATGTTAGTGCACGACAATCTCCTACATTAGTAAAAGATGTCATTTATTGATATATTATTCATGTCACATAATCTTTATTTATTATATTGATAACGATGTTGCTTCTAGTTATAGTTTTTTGTTTTGTTCTATATCAGTGAGAGGACTCTATGAAAAGTACTGGTTAAACTTTTCCCTTTTCCTCTCTCTCTCGCCGCTATTTGCCTGATATAGTGTCACTGTATTATTTGAATTAATTATCGTTATGCTTATGCGAGTAATACCTTTTTAAACGACTATATGGATGTTCACATAACCTGTAATTGACAGTGATGATCTGTCATGACATGTTATCAAGTTAGAATTTTGGAATATGTGCTCCATATGGAAATGTGACACGTAATTAGCTAAATGATATTCAGCTAAGTAGTATAATGGGCGCAAACTATCAACGTGTATATAATTGAAATACATTTGAAGGATGCAATTGTGTATTTCTGTGCCGTTAAGCAAAGAGACCAATGTCAAGGAAATAGAAAATTTAATAGAGAGCTCTTTTCCCTTTGGTAAAATAACATTACAGATAAGAATATATTAAAAACATATTTAAAAAAAAATGATTTGAATATCTCTGCTTGTACCATGAATACAGTTAAAATAGGCTCAACCCAAAGATAAAGTGTCTGAAAAAGGTAAATAAACTGCAATTTATTTGATTAATCAATCAGTTGTTGATGAAAGTGTATTAAAGGAAATAAAATTGCACGATTCTTTTTTAGAAGAAATCTGGTTTTATTGTGTTAGTATCCTGGTCAGAATAAACGATCTCTGGAGCTGCGTCTTTATCAGTATTCTTCTCAAACGAAAGTGTCCTGTTAGATCGAGAGCTGTTTGGGCCATAAGCTGTGCAGTTAAACAGATACTCTCTGTCATGTCAATAAACAAAACAAGATAAAGATGCATAGAGAGAGAGAGAGAGAGAGAGAGACAGAGAGAGAGAGAGAGAGAGAGAGAGGGGCACACATGATAAAAGCTAGAAAAGTAACCAGATGGATCAGTAGATAGACAGATGAATATGGGACAGGAGAAGACTGTCTCATTCAGTACCTATTTCAAATCCCCTGAATCTCTTCCCTCTTTCCGTGCAACAACGCTTTACTCTTATCAGATAAAGTAAGAGGAAACTAAAACTATATTTACGATTATGTTGGGAAAATACAGTAGTGCATTGAGGTAGTTAAAAATGTATTCTTATAAGACCATGACGTGTCTTTATTGTTATTCTTTAATGAATAAACCTTGTTTTAAACTGTAAATGGAAGGCATCTAAGCAGAGAGATAACTGTATCATTTCTCTTCTTTTTTTCATGTGAAATTTCTTCAAACATTATTAAAAGCAGTCATGGTTTTCTATTAAGCTTTTGTATGAGTTTTTCTTTACAGAGTCATATATTATCCTTAATTCCTTAATCTTTTTTGACTAAGGTAATTTTTTAAATATAAATCATGCAATATATATATATATATATATATATATATATATATATATATATATATATATATTTATAAATATTACTGCTGTTCGCCCTCGATGTATTTAGGTGTAGGAATAGTAGACAGATGGCGCCCGTGCATAGGCTGGGCAGTTCAAAAAACAAAATATGCTATGGCATTAGGGACCTAACCCTCAGAGAGGGTTTTCACCCAATATTCTCTAGTAACGGTGGTCTTAAGCTGTCTTTCCTTTAACTTATGTATTCGGCGATGTCTTTGACAAGGTCAGATTGCCTGGGGCGTCGTGAAGATGAAGCCAGTCGCCTTGCGGGAACGCGAGCAAGGTCAGAGACAGAGAGAGACTGACAACGAACAAGGAAGTACGCAGCGTAGCGTGCCGGAGCGGTGTCCCTTTGTTCCCTCACTCCACTTTTACTCCTGCGTCTATATTAATTAGTGAATTGGGAAGACTGCCAGAATCCCGACTCCTGAGGTCCATCGTATGCGCAAACGACTCGACGTTCAAGGTAAGTCCGATTCTTGTTAAAGCTTCGTCGATTGACTAATAACTTTTCTGTATTTCCGTTTTCTTTGTTTCATTCTCCAGCCACCACTTACGGGATATGCTATTACGAAGTCTAGATAAAGTCAAATTATTATATTGTTAGCGTTAGCCGAATTGTCCCAGTAAGTCTCGGGATTTAGGCAAGCAAGTCATTTTTAATACTCTGGTATTCGTTATGCCTAGCGTTCACTGTTTGGAGGAACTGTTGCGTTGTATTTAAAACCATCTTAACGAGTAGAGATTCTTTGTATGCGTCCGCAGTTGGAGACGTGCATCATAAAGCCATTATTCCTTGAATATTCTTTGTTAAGGTTAATTACCCTTAACTGGCGACCTTTGATTAATTAACGTCTGTCTTTGAGGTTAACCCTTGGCTTCAAGAGGCAGGTTACGTGTATTCTTGGCTTGCAGGGCCGTGAAAATTACGTAAATTGAACAATACATGATCAGCCAAGACACCACACGTAACAATATATATGGGGCCGGCAACAGACCCTGATTTCAGTTTGACCAGGTTAGAAAGTTTCTTTGAGACTTTCCTAAAAATAAACAATTTAAACAGTGCTGACGTCAGCAGTAAATTAAATTCTTCTGGATTGAACAACTGTGGTTGGTCACAAATAAGGTAGAGAAGTGTATGTCACGCTATTTCAAAAGAAAGAAAGTATTCCAGGTTGAAGTTATTAAGTCTTTTTTCAAAAACTCTTATTCTAAATTATAATTCTCCAGTAAAGAACTCTGAAGAATATGAGATACGTTCACAGTACATCCTAAATTACTGTTGCTTTTATAACTGTTTAAATTCAAGCTTCAGTTACTAAGTTGTGGATGTACACCGTCATAACTTATAGTAGCTACAAGAGCTACATTTGCCTTGGCATATATATATATATATATATATATATATATATATATATATATATATATATATATATATATATATACGATATATATATATATATATATATATATATATATATATATATATATATATATATATATATATATATATATATATGACTGACAAATATTTTCTGTCAAACAGAATTCCATCAAATATAAAGAGCCTATAGAAATGCTAAGATGCGGAAATTAAACGCCTTTATTTTCCACATTTTGGCATTTCTATGAGCTCCTTATATTTGATTTATATACATACACACACACACACACAAACATATATATATATCAGTTAAAGTCCTTCTGGTCCTCTCTAGGCTTATAGGGCAGGCACTGATCTCCTGTTTCTTAGGCCGACAGCCAGTGGGGGACAAGTCCCAATGCCTATGACACGTGGCCAGTGTATCGCTAGGGCCACTGTTGAACTCCCCAGCCCGAGGTTGGTATCTATTCTCTTACTGAACATCTCGGTTTTTTTCGGACCACTAGGTTGACGGGCTGCCAGGTTTCTGCAGCAGCAGAATCTGAGCCATCAGTGAGTGGCGGGATTTGAACCCTGGCCCTCTCGACTGGTAGCCGATAATCATACCACTGCGCCACCACACACACACACACACACACACACACACACTCACATGTATATATATATATATATATATATATATATATATATATATATATATATATATATATATATATATATATATATATATATATATATATATATATATATATATATACATATATATATATATATATATATATATATATATATATATATATATATATACATATATATATATATATATATATATATATATATATATATATATATATATATATATATATATATATATATATATATATATATATATATATATATATATATATATATATATATATATATATATATATATATATATATATATATATATATATATATATATATATATATATATATATATATATATATATATATATATATATATATATATATATATATATATATATATATATATATATATATATATATATATATATATATATATATATATATATATATATATATATATATATATGAAATTTTTATCACACCGTGATTTATATACAATCATGAAGCTACAAATGTCGTTTAATATCAAATTCACGCTACCTCAGTATCTCCGATGGAGAATTATCACCGAAGGGGAATTTATATAAGTGATAAATGAACAGGTACCACTGGGACGCTCTTGATGGCGCGGTGGTAACGTCTACTGGTGTCGTTGAATGGGTCCATGTCAAGGGTTCGCGTCCCAGTGGTACCTGTTCATTTATCCCTTATATAAATTCCCCTTCGGTGATAATTCTCCAAGTAGCGTGAATTTGATATTAAACGACATTTGTAGTTTCATGATTATATATATATATATATATATATATATATATATATATATATATATATATATATATATATATATATATATATATATATATATATATATATATATATATATATATATATATATATATATATATATATATATATATATATATATATATATATATATATATATATATATATATAACCTTGGATACATTCGATTGTAAGCACATATGCTCTTATTGTTGAAAACTTTAAATGTAAATAGAAGGGAATTTAGAATAACCACCCTTCTTTAACTGCACACGGAGGATCGTAATCCTTGGTTAGTAAATGAGTGTGAATTTCTCAATATATAATTTCCTCGTACTCAGCTAAGTAAACATTTTCGAGGCCAACAACACACACTCCATAAGGCTACCATAATACTACGGTCATTATGTTCATGATGGTTTTATGTCGGAAATCATTCTAACTTTTCAAATCGTCAGTTTCTATTTAGAAATGAGAAACTGACGAAATTGAAGACACAAATATTGTTGAGTGTTGTTTTAATCAAATACATTAATTGACCGGAAAATCAGATGTTTTAGAATGAACTGAACAAATGAAAACAAACGTAAGAATATCGTTCCAAAACTACTTTCAGTTCTCTTCGAAAAATAAAAGTATGAGCTGGTATGCGTTCGTATGAGACAGCATATTATGATTACCAGTTGTGTTTATACCACAGAATTACATAATCCCATATAGACACGAAAACTAACGTAAGAATATCGTTCCAGAAATACTTTCAGCTCTCTTCGAAAAATAAAAGTATGAGCTGCTATGTGCTCGTATGAGATTGCATATTATGATCGCCAGTTGTGTTTATACCACAGAATTACATAATCCCATTTAAACATGAATAACCTTATACAGTAGACTTATATGCAAATGGTTTTGAATGGCTATACGATATTAATATTAAAAAATATTGAAGGGCGGGGTTATTCGAAGCCATTGTCTACACTTTCACAATACCCCTACAGAGCAAACTTTCCGCGAACAAAGGAGTAGAGGATGCAACTTCTGTAGAATTTAGAGGAAAGGACCATACAGAGCAACCTGCACAAGATAACTGAGTAGATGTTTGACTTGTTTTGTAAATATGTACATAGAAAAGAGACTGGGAGTGAGCAAATATGACGAGGAAGCGAGCAGATTACTGAGGAAAACAAAACCATTACAAAATATTTCATTTCAATGATCAGACACTTGAAATCATAAGAAATACAGATATTCATAAAGCGACACACGTTGAATACATTTATGAATATACCAGTGATGATGGGAAGGTGGATAGGTAATTAGAGGGGACCTCTAATACAAATACCCAAATTCAAGGCACAAAAAACATAGCGTTCTATATAAAGTCAAGAAAAGAACGAAAACACAGCCAACAAATGTAACGATAACTTAATTGTAAAAAGCAATAGAAAATAAGAATATAAGATCAATAGATCGGACACAGATATAATTAAAATAAAACTGTTGAACGGGAATAAATACGAAAAGCATAATTTGATAATGGGAGTTGACATTTGTGTTTTTTTTCCAAAATAAAGATTTTCTGGCTGAAATGTAATCAATACTGGTTACTTAGTAAAAATGTCCACTCAAAAACGCACTGAAAAATGCTTCTATTTGTTTCCATTCGTAGAGAAACAGTTTCATTTACAGGGAAGTTGTACCATTTGGGTCTGATACAAACAGCAGAACTGCTGTAAACTCACCTAGACATTCTCTACAATAGTATCCTAATATTTTATTGCCATATCTCTTTGCCTATTTGTTGAACAGTCGCTCTTATGAACTCATGTTTTACATTTTTCCTTCTTCCCTTTCGTGTCCTGAAGAAAACTCTATGGAACTGACTGCAGCTGGAGAGCCTTTGAATCAAGAATTGTCTGAGTGGTTTTATTCATGTTCTGATTACTTTGCCTTCATTTCTGTTTCTAAGACTTTATAGCTAGGCACTTTACGCAATGAATTCTTTCTGTTTATCACTCATTGTTATCGTTATGATACCGAATCATTTCCTTTACTGAGCCGTCTCTCAAATTCCGAGAAAAGCTTTTCGACTCCATAGGATCACAACCATCCTTATAAGAAAAGATCCTTATAAACAAAACCATCCTTATAAAAAATATCATTATAAAAAAAACCATCCCTATAAAAAAATCCTTATAAAAAATTCTTATAAAAAAAAGGCGTCTTTACAAATTTATTACCAACACAAGAATCTGTGACAGAATAAAGGTCCAGCAGTTTTACTTGAATTGATTGCATTAAATGTTCCACGTGACTGATTCATCAATCTGTTCATCAGTGCATTAACAATAATGGTATAAATGGATTACTCAAAGAGGATTAAAGCTAAACGATACCAAAACGTCCTGTATTACATTAATTAACAAACTCAGGGTAAATTTGATTTATTCAGAAGAGCAAAAGCAAACGGTAATTAAATATTATAAAACAATTTCTCCCACTGAACGGTAAACTGAGTGAATATTACAAAAAATCTTTCAGAGTGACACTGACTTTGAAAAAGGATGACGAAAATTCCAATTCGGACTTGGAGACTGTCAGATAATGGGAAAATCGCTGGCAAAAAAGATGGACCATAAAGTGTTGCCTAATCTTACTCTAGAGGAGCTCCTTAACGATTAGTCTGAGAACCAAACAACTGAGTGTTAAGGTTTAGGCAGTTGGTGATAATTCAAAGAATATATCAGACTAATATTCCTTCTCAGAAAATAATACAGTACAATATGATAGTTAAAAAGATAGAAAAATATCAAAAGGCATATTCCATTCTGCATTGGCTTTGAACCTATAATATTATCAAACAAACTGAGCAAAAAATAGTGCCATGTTCAGCATTACACTCTGGGCAACGGCAGATTAATCATTAGCTTGAATTATATGAGAATTCATAATTTATCTCCGACCTTTTCTATGGCCGCAAAAATAATTCACAGTCATATATCTCTTTCACAGTTCGCACTTGCGTGTGTTCATTCAAAGGAATAAATTCCACTGAATTTTTCACGTCCCGTACATCAACGAATTCTTGGTCATTAGGATAT